>NC_083563.1:22777679-23083004 GCF_019925205.1 Metopolophium dirhodum | reverse complement strand
TGTATAGTCGTTGGTTAGACGTACACTGTATTAGGTTTCTAAACGTACGATTACAAAACACCGATTATAATATTCCCATCGGATCCGTCCGTCCGTGTTTATTACCGGTAGGTACATATTTACGACCATTGGAATTAATCTTTCCATTTTAATATTAGTATTCATAATTCAAATTTCAAATCAAAACTAGAAATATATTTAACTAGAGCTTATTAATATAAATATTTAAATAAATAATTTCATAACGGACCTCATGCGGCCAGTATATTGAAAAGTATCGAATATATGAGTAATTATAATATAAATTCATACTAGCCACTATTAGAAAATGGGTACCAAAATATTAAGGGTACCTACCAAATTCTTTTGAAATATTTCATATTAAGTTTAAAATTATAGTTTATTGCGTTGTATTACAATACGATTAGAAACCGGGAATTTAACACGCACGCAGAGTGCGAGCTTTCTTAACTTGTTATATTTTATACGCAGATGTCGATTATATATTTTTCGATTTTTTTTCTGCGTGAACACGTCTCGCTGAGAATAAAATTGTACGTCACTAGATAATATTATTATCTTCTATTTTTATACAGTTATAACGCACTGTACCTAAGGATCTATAATGTATACGCAAATAATATTATTTTATATATATTAAGTTAATCTCATAAACCGTAAATACTAAATTCAATTCTAAATAATTCGTCATTTCGAACTTTTATTACGTTTGCACGAATAATAATTTATTTCATCAGTACAAAATATAATATAATTTTCTACATATATGTATATAATATATATATATTACATGTTTACGAATTATGAATTTTACTGTCTAAGTACCTATAGGTACACATTTATAGTTATTTTATAATATAAATATTTATAATATTTGATAATATCGTATAGTTGGTAAATTTGTATTAAAGAAATGGACTCCATCTTATTTGAAAAATATTTAATGAGTATTGTGTAAACTTGCCTAGTACTATCCTACTATACTTACAAACATTTATCCATCTAAGAAAATTTAAAATTTAAATTGTGGGAACATATATTTTATACTCTTAACATTTTTCCAAAACTATTTGAACATGGGCGATGTGTGAAAAAATAACATATTTATTATAATATATTATCTGATATAATATTATAAATCTATTAAAAAAATGTCATCGTAAAAATTGGCTATTCTTATTATTTTATATTCAAAACTTTGTAATTTACAATTTACATTAATATACAGGATGTCCCGAGAGGATATACCCATTAGCCGTAGAGGGAGACTCGCCGCTCGGACAAATACCGTTTTTTCTGTTTTACCTATAAACTAAAAAAATAAAGCAAAATCATAAGATTAATGAAAATAAAATGTTGAAACGTCAACATTTTCAAAAAATAAACTCTATAAAATGGCTATCTTCAATTATTTCAAAAAAAAAAAAAATGAAAAAATATTATTTTTTTTAAACTTTTTATACCAAAAAATTTAAGTAATTAAACTAAAAATAAAATATATGTAATCCTCGTCTCTGTGAGTCTAATAAAAAAAAAAAAACAGATATATGATATATTTATTATCTAAGGAGATATCGCAATGGGTAAATCCTTGCGGAACTGTAATATAACTAACTATCTAAGTGTTATAAGTAGGACTTTTGAAATTGAAAAAAAATAATTTCTTTTATTAGATATTGCGTAGTATTATTATTATACTTAAAATAATATAAGCTGTATTATTCTAATATATTATAGAAACAATAGAACTTTTTATCATTTACAAAATTGTATCATACGTTTTTAAAGGATTATCCCGTCTTCCCCTAATTTTAGTTTTAAAATATTTTTTTTGCATTTGTTGAAATGTAAAACTGATTGCTCAGAAATGAATAAATTATAATACTATATAATATTAACAAACATGCGTCGTAGGTTACCAAAGACAATTTTGAATATTAATGTCTTAATTAAATTACTAGGATAAAAATTATTTTATAATCACATAATTAAAATTTAAATAATATTACAAGTAATGAAGTAAAAATTTCAGAAAGATAACAATATCGACTATCATATTTGTATTTGTTATAATATATTAGTCGATGATCATTTCTATGACTAAACGATATCGAATTATGTTGAGTACCTACCATGATTCAGGTTCACTAGTCATTCCTAATACTCAAGTCTTTAAGTGATAGTTTCTGGAATGCGCCGACACAATATGAGCACTTAACACTAAGTTATCGACGTGTGAATTACTACTAGTCATTATTCATGAGAATGATATAATTTAAGTTTTTGAAATTGTTAAATTAGTTATTTTTCATAAGAAATTAATATTTTTTAACCAATCTAATATGACTCCGGTAGTCCGGTGATAATATGTGATTGTAATTGTACCTACATAAAGAAAAATTAGATTAAATTACTCGTAATTCTAAATATATGAGAAATGTAAATTTAACTATTAATTATAAATTTCTTATTATTGTGATATGTATGATATAATGGGTAGGTAAAATAGGTTCATACTATAGGTATTAATAAATTATTGCTATCTACATGAATAAAATTATAAATAATTTAACTATGTTTGAGATATTCAAAATTAACAGCTTCAATTAGTGATGAGAATAAAATAAACTGTTATCATATAGTTTGAAGTACAGAAATATACTTGTATTTATGAGTCTTACAAATTTAATACACCCAATAATTGTTATACTTAACTTCTTTAATAAAATGTACAATGTATAATATATTAAGTGAATATGAATCCTTTATAGTTATAGATTAGTTATAAATGTGTCATATTTACGGACCGAGAGGGAGGGAGGGAGGTGTTTGAGAGGACCCGACCTTCCCACCACTGATATTTTATACAACCATGTTAAATTAAATTTTGTATTTTTACGGGATTCTAAAAAATAAATATTTTTGTATCACGATATTATGCTTTATGTGGGTTTGCCACAGTTAATAATTTACTAAAATGATAATTGCATGTATTATAGTTAATACATAAACGAAAAAGGACGTAGTATTACAGTTGAGACTCATGGACACAAAATGTAGACATAATTCGGTCAGAAAAACGACCTAATAAGAACAAAAAAAAAAAATTCTAAAAGCAGACAATATAATATGTCAAACAATTAAAATATGGAATACTAAAAATTGTATGTAATTATTATTAACCAACTACATAGGTACAATTAATGTATTTTATTGTATTGAATTTGTCTTATTCTGTATATTCATTATTACTTATTAGTTATTAGTATTATCAAATATCGCAATCGAGTATTGACGATTGACAAAACCATGACTAAATAAACTTATTTAGTCATGGACAAAACCACTGATTTATATTTTTATGAAAATAATCATCTCATCCTATACGTTGTACCTATTTACTTATTAGTTATTTCATATTGTTAGTAATGAATGCCGTAGATAAGTAACAATAAGAAAATCAAATATCAACTATTTTATCAGAATCAACTAGGCGTATTATCGAACGCAATTTATGCCATAAATATAATTCCAAATTTGGGACTGAACTGTATATATAAGTATTAATCCCATGAAAAAAGGTGCAGTAGTAGCGATAAAATTCTATTGTCTCGGAATTACTCTTGTAATAGAGGTACTTAAATATTTCGTCCAGCTGCGTTTTACCGATATCGACACAGTAATGATAATATGCAATAATTTTCATTCATCAGTTTATCTCTTATCAATATTGAAATTTCAAATAGCATGATTATTTTTGTTATTAATTTGGTTTTCTATTATAGTGGTTATGGGAGAGCCAAAGATCTAGGACTAGGATCACATTTCTGGGGGACTGTAGCACCCTTATTTTATCTTTGTTATTTCATATAAAAATTTCACCCACACCTTTCAACTAAATTTGTATATTTCAAGATTTGTAAGTTGCTAAATATACATTTACATTAATAAGTATTTATAAATAATTATATTAGGTATAATCAATAAATGTTTTTTTAATTTAAATTGTGTATTAACCAATGCATTGTAATTTTTTAATAAATGTACGTCTCTTTCAATATATTGAGGATAGCTTAGTTTGATAAATTCTTATTAGAGGCTACAACATACTCGTTCATAGACAGTTTTTTCGCTTCGTCGAAGAACACATTTTTAGTGACTTACTGGCCAATATTATATTAAATACATACCAACATATATTTAAATATATTATAATTAAATACGACTCTTTAATATATCGAGTATAATTTTCCAAAAAACTAATTAGAAACTTATGATTGAAAATGGTGAAACTATAAGTGCATACCTACATTTTGAATAAATATAATAATATTGTGGATACCATTAGTGTTTGCAATAACTAGTTTTCATACAAAACGTCCAATAAAATAATCAATATAAAACATATTATTCTGAACAGATCATAGAAGAAATTTTACAATTTTTTGATTTATCGTGGCATGTATTCAATTTGCATGTTTATGTTATGTTAAACTTGAAGTTGTTTTAGCCATGATTTTTTCTTGCAGAGTCCATCTACAATTTCACTGAATAGAGTTCGCTTTTGTTCGTATACTGTTGTAGTGTTGTATACTGCAATTTAATATAATAACATTATATATATATATATATATATATACCTACTATAATTTTAATGTGGCATCCATTTATGTATTGGTATCAATGCTGAATAGTTTTATTATACCACTATTAAACTTTTAATTAAATGCGTTGATTCATCAACTTTGATATAGGTACGTCTCTTTTCGTTATGAAGTTTTGAATTTATCTAAACATATAAATTTGGGGTTTGACGTGTTTCATTTAAAACATGGTGATATACCTAGTTATTTCTTTAATAACTGGTAATTAAATGTTTTGACGTTCCACGAAATACTGAGTGAATACATTCTATTTTAATTAGACCGATTCGTTCTTATTTCACAGTAGAAACGCTATGAAACAATGCCGGTTAAATTGCAATGATTATGACATAAAAGTGGTTTAATAAAAAATGTTATACAAACTTAATTTTCTCTCGTCTAATAATTTCAACCAGGAATATTCAACTTTTTGATAAAACAAAAAAGTATTTTACCCCCACGTCTCTATTTCGCTTTAATAATATTCTCTTAAGGTCTTCCCTTAGGCAAACACCTACGCCCTACAAGTTATTAAATTAATTTAAAAATCTAAATTTGGTTGATTCAAGTATAATAAATTTAACAATAAAAATATATTGACAGAAGTATTGTGGTCTTCGTGGAATATTTTAGCTTATAAACTATTAACATAAGATATATTATGAATTATAGACTATTATTTTTAATTGTATGGCAATTACAAATTTACAACATGTATAATACATGTACTATGACAATATTATTATGTAGTAACAATTTTAATATTTTGTTTCCAATAATAAAATAATAATTATATACTTATTATAAACTTAAAAGTTTAATTACGCATTCTTATTTTCTTATGACTCGTTGCATACAATTTTAGATTATTAGAAATATTTGAATGTATTCCAATTCTATTTTAAAACCGGTTACATACTAACATGGAAATAAAAAGTGTGCTTGTGTATTCCATATCATTTTTGTCACTACTAAATTTGCTAAACTCGTTTAAATTAAGTCCTTAATGTAACTATTTTATTTAAATTAATTTATAACATATTTTATAATATTTATTTACTAAAGTTGATAAAAAAAAAATCCAGTAGTTTGTACTGCTTATTATTTTAATATAATAATATATGAAGTGTAAACAATCATAAATGTATTTCATTCCTGAGAAATATTGGGTTGTTACTTATTTCATTTGAATAATTATTTTAATTTGCAAACATTTTTTTTTTATGAATATATCAGATAGGTACCTATTGCATCTTAAGTTAAAAACTAACAACATTTTTGAGCAAATCATAACTTGAGATTATACTTATACCGTCTCCCATACAATTATATATACCTAATACTTATACATTTGTAATATATATATTTTTAAAGGATATTCACAATTATTTGTAAACGATTTTTTTTTATAAATAAAAGTATGAAAAGGCAGTGTAGGTTAACATGAATTAGTTGATAAAAAGAAATCACCCACCGATAACTTTAGTGTGATATTAAGAAGATAGGTATTATGTTATACAATATATCCTGGGGATAAGGTAACCCCTAACCAGCAAATGTGTGGAAGGTTCAGTTTTGTTTAAAAAAATGTTAACTTGCCCGTAATTAAAACAATAAAATAGGTAGACCCTTCTCAAAGGGCTTTTTCATAAATTAATGTCACACACATACTATCGTATTATGACGCCGGCCGGTCACTTCCCTCTGGGACACGTGTACCTATGTTAGTACCCGTATAATACATGCATAATATAATGTTATGTAAGAAAATTGTAATAAATATAATTAGTATTTATATTTAATCACTGTAGACTTTTAATTTATTTTAAAACTTTTAACGATTAAACATTTAAATAACTTAATAATACATGCCATGTTACTTTACAATTTAAAAGAACTTTGAGTGGGTACAATTTATCTCAAATTACACAGTATAATTGCGTTTTGCTTATATACTGTAGTCTGTAATGTAACATGTACTTATTGTTAGACAATTACGTATTACATCAGTATATTTTTACTTAAATATTATAAACGGTTGTTGATAGTATACTTACTTATTAACATAAGTATGTCTATGTTTTTATACTAAGTTTCTGAAATACTATCTTAAATGATATTAAAGTTTACACTTTGTCTTTGACTGTTTAATCTCTTCAATTATTGAAAACATTCAAATAAGAAATACAACTAAAGTAAATTTTTGATGTTCTCACTTCAATTAAATAACTTCGAACTATGATACTGAGTTCACCGTAAATAATATTAATATATGTATATATATATAAAAATAATGCAATGTTTTTTTTTTATATATATAATGATAAGTTTATGTTTGAAATAAAAATAAAAAAACAATATTAACAAATCAAATGTTATAAACTTATTATTACATATTTTCTACAGATTGTTGTGTGTAATTCAATTTGAAAGAAGATGAATTTATTCTATAAGTGTTGTATAATATTACCTAGGTATTACATTTTCTAATTTCGGTTAACAAACTTAACGTTTCTATTTTATTATTAATTATAAAACCCTTTAAATCTACCGATCAATAATTATTCCTAGTTGAAAGTATTTAAATATCATCATTTTAAATGCTATAATTTATTTTGAATTATGATGGATTGTATTAACATTTAACACGCATAGATTTTTACGACTTCATTTGATTAATACACCTAGCAGAGCACGTCGTGCATATTATGTTATACATATACCTCACAGAGAAGGCACAGTAGCCAAAAATATAATTTGAAATTGTATATGCGTGACACCTTACAAGTGGCATCAATTCACAATTGAGTTATTACGAAGTGCTAATAATGTTTTAGGTATTGGTATCCGACTATATGATATATTTCAACATTTTAACTTTTACTCCGTACGTAAAAAACCTTCCAATTATCCGAGTAATTATATAATATAATATCATATATATTACTTGGTTAGTGGAAATGGCGTGTACATAATATATGCGCCTACAATATCGTTGTTATTTTTCATATACGCGCGTATATGCAGAACAAGACGCGCGTGTACACAACAGTAATAATAAGTAATAACGCCGTAACAAACAAAAAGAAAACGTAAAAGTCGTAAAATTTAAACGCGCCTTTAATGTGTCGTGTGTGTGTATGTGTGTGTGTGTGTGGGGGGGGGGGGGGCGGCTAAAGCATTTCGCTTTTTCTTTGCAAGGGTAGTTCTCCGGTTACGCAGGTCAGTGTCCGTCTGGGCCGACGATGGTCGTTACGCGAGGTCAGTCGTGTCACGCACCCACTTACGCATCGCAACGACTACCGCCGCCTGCACTCGTCGGCGGACAACCCTCAGCCCCGCGCAGACAGACGACGCCACGCCACCACCGACCGACGGCTATCAACGTTTATAACACTATATACCGAGCATACCGAGTATACCATATCATATATATATATTATATATGTATAGTACGAGTAAATGTCTATATACTATTATACACACAAACACAGAAAATACGTGTATACTGTATACATATATATATATATACACATATATACGTTAATAGTGTATATAGGTATATATATTTACTTTAATAGCGCCTCCGCAGTCGTCCACGGCGTCCCCAGGGTAATCGTTTTATAACTAGAACTGTATATTATTATATTATACCCACAAACACGTGCACACACGCATGCACGCACGCGAATTCGAACGGGCTAATGTACACATATATTATTATTAATAATATTATGTATGTTTGTGTGTAACTGTGTTAAAAACATTATATATAGTGCGATTACGTGTGAAACGAGCAGACTCGCATCGACCATCTTATATATGTATTTAATATGTGTATGACGTATTTATACTTAGCAGCCATAGGGTGCCTCGCGCTCAAACAGGCGTGGGTCCTATCAAATTCGCAGTCGCATTCACGTACAATACTCGACGAGTGCATGTGATAAGACGGCGACGGTAGTCAGTTGTGTGTGTGTGTGTGAGCGCGTCTTATGTGCATTGATCGCTCTGGTATATGCACGCAATACAAATGCAATGGCCTATTGGATGTCGGAATCAATAACCAGCTGGCGGCTCCAATATACATAGTATGCACACTATAAATGCCGCTTACCTAATATATTATGTGTTCATCATACGTACCTATAATATCATAGCAAACGCGAGTGTAGAGACGTATAATATAGTTTTTGTGCCACAGTGTTGCCGTATTCGCCGCCATATAGATAGGTACACCTACGCCGTACGCATCGTCAGATTTGTATTTTGTATTCATGAACACAGCGTTTTCAGATTTTATACACAACAACACATCGCGGTCTAAACTACTTTTATCTGATAACGCTGTTTGTTATGTACAGTATATACACAACCACGGTTGATTTATAGTAACCCATACCATACCGTGGTTTCCACGGTACAATTTTTTCCCCTAATAGACATCCAATTATAATAGTTGTAGAGTGTAGACGGACAGACGGTCAATCCGGTTTACCAATGTCGAAACATAACCATGTATACGACACGGTTTGATTTTGAATTAAATAAGCTACCATTTAACAAGAGATGAGTAAGTTATAATGCCGGGATTACAGATACGTCATCTGTCGTGTTGTGTCCAAAAATTGAGCTCTACAAAATCTAAAATACTAGACATTATAGTTGTATTGAAGTTGAAGTATTTATATATTCTCTCGTCTATACTCTCTCTTTATACACATATATATATAATTGTATACATAAACACATGTATATTATTATTTATTACTTATATGTTCCGCAGAAAAATTACGCATATATTATAGCTATATAAGCTAGGCATAATTAGAAATTTGGTTTGAAAAGGAGGGGGATATACGTTTTTAGCAAACATGAATGGTCATTATCAAAACTTTGATCAAAATGTTAGCAGTAAAAAAAAAGTTTTGGTGGTATCTATACCCCTAATCTCACCCCCCCCCCCCTAAATTATTCCCCTGTTTATAGGATCTCACTTTCGATATTTGAGTTTCATCGAGATACAATATATTATATATATATAATGTGTATAATATAGGTACTGTATATATCATGTAACTGAAATGTCTATATAATACATATACTCGAGTTTTTTTAAAATTCTTATGCTACGTAAAAATCCACATAGATTACCTTATGGCTTATTATATTTATTAATATGACCAAAGGTACAGTGTCCGGCGTCTGCTGTGTCCTTCATGACTTTTTTTGTCAAGGTGTAGGTTACCTATCGATTATAATTCGTATATTTACTATATTTGATTACTACATTTGATAATATCCGTCAGCGTTTATCGCGTGTTGTTTCTCTGTATTTGCCGTTTTAGCATAAACAGACATTAAGAGGAGGGGTGGCTTCCACGGGTTTAGACCCCTGAAAGGAGTTCTACTATCTACGTACGTGGATCATGTGATAGTGGTACGAGCCACTTAACTTAAAATAATGCAAGCCCCCCCCCCACACCACAGAAAATTCAACTTAAGGTTCACCTATGAATTTTAGTTTCTACATTTTAAACACAATGTATATAATTAGGCAATTTTAAATTTTAAACCTTATGTTGGTTGTACTTTAATTTAAGTTCATAAATTACTCTGTAGGTAATCTGAGTACGAATAAGATAGGTATTTAATACTATAATTAGAATCTAGAATAATATAGACTACGGACTCATTCTTAAATCTCGTTATACCTATAATAATGTATACAATATGCCGATGATTTAATTTATGATTTGAAGAGCTGTCTTATCGTAGACCCAAGTTTAGATACATTATAGTTAGTAAATATAAAAACAAACATTACAAATTGAATATTGCTTAATGGTTATAATTTAATACTATAAAGGATTGATCTTACATTTACAAAATGCTGCATGTTGCTTTTAAACTTGATTTTTATTTTTATTTTATAGGTTTAAATGTTATCGTTAACAATGCGGTTTTACAATAAGCACACATTATATTTATTCAATTAATATAGAATAAAGTAAAATATAATAAAATCCGGTGATTTTGTGCCGGAAGGGGATAGCTGATTTTCCCCATACTTGATACACTTGGGTAAGCACAGTGGGTTCAGGAGTGGCCATATACGTTTGTAAATGTTGTCACTGTGCAGGTAATTTTCACTTAACACGGGCATAATATTTTTTTAAAACGGACACACGGTTGTTTTTTTACGAATTGATTTTAAGTTGTTTATAGAACATTCCTGTTGAATATAATAGGTACATGATCAGTGATCACATGAACAAAATTCGGAAAATGTAAATTCGAAATCAATGTTAAGTAAGTAATAACATTCGCATAGTCGTAAACATATTGTACATTGGTACCTACCAGAGTTTTAAAATACCCCTATATATTATATAGATTTCTTTTTCAAATAAATTTCAGTAATTGCATTCGATTGAACGCGTGATAAACTCAAAGTTATAAACTTTGTTATGGGATTTTAATGACACATTCTACCGATGAAGTGCCTACCTTTATAGTATATAATATATAGTAATACCAGCTATGTAATGATAACGAAACGTCCAAAGCCGGTTTATCGAAAATACGATGTGACTCACTAGCCAAAATAAAACATCAATAAAAAAATATCACCGTGAGAAATATATACGTACTATATACGTACTACGTACTATATACGTTGATTGAATTAGTCACCATGTTATTATGCAAGTCCGTTTTTCCTTAGAAATTTTACTTAATGACAAAACTTCTCAAAGTGTGTTAAATAAGTCATAAACAAATGGATTTCGTTTGTTTATGACCGAAGTACACTCACACACACACATGCACACGCCTTAGCTAATGCATCGCGCGTAAATAATATATTATCTGATTATCCATTACATTTTATTATGGTTTCGCTATCTCACTGAAAAAATTCCTAATTAATTATATAATGTTAAAAGAAAAAAACATATAGTGGCAATGAGGGATATATTATTATTGTCTTAGCAAAGGTCCGTCAACAAAATATTAATTATATCAATTTATTATACTATATATTATTATACAATATACATTGCAGGCATTGGATTCACGTCGTTTGAATGTTTGATATTATAATATACGTTCCTAATTTCCAACCATAGATAAATAACATTATAACGAGTAGGTTAATAAATCATCGACATACGATGTATAGTTGTAGTTGAATTGTAGATATATAAGGTAGGCAAATGTACTCGCACTTTACTTGTACCAACATCTAAATGTATTTGTTTATTAGACTTACATTCACAAACGATACCTTAAAAAATATTTACTTTCATTAATTAATCTATTCTCTTATATTTCATGGTTATAGAAAATAAAAACCTGATTAAACATTTTTCTAGTACCTAGCTGAGTTCAATTAAAGTATGATTTACAATTAATAACTTCATTTAACAACTTATTATAGACTATAGAAACTTTCTTCTTCTAATTGCTTATATTTTTATGATATTCTTGACATATTTCAAAACATCAAGCCTTATTTTGAAAATTAATAATTATTTATTACGTTTTATTATTTTAAAATTATAGTCAGGGCCGTTCAGAGGGGGGGGCAACGGGACCATTTTGCCCCAGGCCCCATTGTTGGAATATTTTAGGGGGCCCCCAAAAAGTCTTGATGTATAATAATTAAAAACAAAGAACTATCACCGACCACCGTTATTGAGACAAAAATTATTTTCTTTGCGTCATCCACATAATATTAATACTTAAAATAAAATTAAAATATAATTTAACACTTATACAGTCATACAATGCGCGAGTATAAAAGCATGACGTCCAGTCACGTAGTCAAAACAATTTCATCCACCGCTCGTCTATGCCGCCGTTTCTACTTAATAATATTTTAATATATTAGTATAATGTGTATATGTGTGTAGTATAATGTGGATAGATCGCGATAACGATACTCGATTTGCTACGATAGGTGACGGTGCTCGCAGCACGCGATATTTTTAGACAAAAACCTATAACCGATACATTGTAGAATTGATTATTCTGAATAGTAAACCACAACCTGCACGGCCGCACCAGTCGGTTGCTTATTAGTTATTACTCGACAGTCGACGTATACCACACTACCACAGTGTCACTGTATTTTTATAAATTTATTACTAGCACAGAAAATAGCGATTAGCAGAAACACGAATATTAGTAAGTAATAATTGATTAAAATATGTACATATTATTCTTTATTTTTATTAAAATGATTAATTTTTAATATTTCTATTAGTCTTTAAAGAAGTATATTATCTTCGTATTGGGGCATTAAGCTATAGTCTGTATCATTATATGTACCTGTACTTACAGAATAATACTAAATTATACCTAATACGGTTATACCTATTTACATTCATAATTACATGTTAAATTTATTGAAGAAAACATTTTTTTTTACTTGTTATCTAAATATTTTATAGCATTTTCCAGTGGCAGACTGGGAGAAAAAACAGTTTACATGTCTATAAAATTGTATTCTATGATTATCATAGTGGTTTACCCCTCGTAAATTAATTAAAAATTGAATATAATATATATTATAATAATATTAATTAAAAAATATAAAAATGTATTCATTTATATTTGTGGTTTACCTCTCGTAAACTAATTTAAAATTGAATAAAATATATCCTATAATATTATTTAAACGAGAGACTTTTTTCCGTTTACCGTACTCGATTACTTAATTTAATTTCTAATAATTTAATCAAATATATAAGAAAGGACTTCAAAATATACTACCTCAAATATGTATTTGTCTTCGAATACTTTCTACCATTCCCACGTCTGTGTCAACGGGAGAAAGATCTTTCAGTAAACTGAAATTAATAAAAAGTTATTTACGTTCAACTACAGAAGAAAACCGCTTAAATCATTTAATACTTCTCTCCATCGAGCACAAGTTGGCAAAGACTCTAGATTATGATGATGTTATAGACAGCTTTGCTGAAAAAAAAGCTAGGAAAAAGGTGTTTTGATATACATTTTAATATTTTATTTAAAATAATAAAATAATATACGTAAATTTTTTTTAATTTTCTTAATCTACCTTATCTATTCATTTAATCCTATAAACATCCAAGTTAATATTTTCTTTGAATATTTATAACCATCTAGGAATAAATTGTAGTTTTTTGTATACATGGTAATACATTACTAATAATGTATTGAATAATATTGATATAAATAATATAAATAATATTCAATTCTATTATGTAAGTATGTAATGCAGTAGGTACATGAATTTAAATGAGCTTGATTGGTTAAGGTTTGGAAAAATACGTTCATAAACATTTTGTTATTATCAGTGAGTATTTTGTTTATCATATCTTATTATAATGGTCGAAGGGCCCCCAAATTAATTTGCCCCTGGCCCCGAAAAACCTTGGGACGGCCCTGATTATAGTTATTTGAGATGCATAATATATAATAATTTTTTTTATATATATCAAAAGTTTATTGTTGATTAGAAAAAAATAATAAATTAAAATTTTAATGGAATATATTTTATGAATAATTTAATATTAAATCATTTAATCATACTAATTGAGTATGCCACTCTCATTTGGTCCCCTCACAATTAATTTAATACATACACTAGAATCTATTCAAAACTCCTTTCTGAGATTTTTGTCATATTAAGGTCTAATCCAAAAAGATTCCCTTCGTTATAATTAAATTTAAAAAAAAAACTAAAAATATCGAAGAAAATATCTATAACTCTCATTTTTATATCAGGTGCAACTCAGCCAGTGCTGGTAGGCAATGTTTAAAATGCAAGCTTGTACCTGATCTGCTCTAATAACCAATTGCAACAAATAATAAATAAATACTAATTTCTACTAATTATTTGAATTTATTTCTCCTATAACCAATAGCAACCATTACGTATATTATAGGTATACAATTTATAGTAAAATTTTGTTTTTTTGCCGATTTTAACCTATTAAAATTAAAATGTTGTAAAATCCTCTCTTAGTACACAGTGAAATTATAATATTTTAAATTTTAATTCGATAGCTCTAATAGATTTGGCTCTGATGCCAATCAAATAATGAATCAGTCACTCTGGACACTCTCGGTTATATATTATTATACAGATTAGTGGTATTTTAAATAACACTGTAATAAGTAAATGGAGTTTGTAGTTTGTAGTTTGTACTCCGTGAATAAATAAATTGTTTATCGAACATAGATCATATTAAATTGATTATACAATTGTTATTTTAGTAAAATATATATACAATTTATATTTAGATTTTACTTCTAACATGTCCGTAGTTTTTCTAATGTCTAACATTTTATTGAGAAAATAATCTCCAAAGTATCATTTGAACTCAATCTATTCATGAAACTCCCTCTTCTCAAAAAAAAACTATTCACTGAAAAGGTTTGAAAAAAATAAACACATTATTGTAAATGTTTACTATAATAATTTTGTATGACTCCTTTTTTCTAGGTACCTATATACTCATGGGGGAAATTATAGGAAAAAAATCAGAAATCAGAGTTAGTTCAATATATAATTAGTTTAATGGTAAAATACTGATTTTGAATATAAATAAAACTGTTTTTGTTGCTTTTACCATCATATAAGTAACGTTACACCAATCTAAATATATAAAAATTAAAAATTAATGTTTATCTGTGTGTCATTGAACTGCTCCTTAACGGCTGGACCGATTTTGATGAAATGTTTTGTGTGTGTTTGAGTGATTCCCTGGTTGTTTATAAATGGTTGCTATTGGTTACAGGAGAAATAATTAGTTGAAATTAGTATTTTTTTTTTTGTAAATTGGTTGCCATTGGTTAGTCGGGCAGATCAGGTACAAGAATGTATCAAATCGAATTTTCGCACATTACCTACCAAGGTGGCTGAGGCACTAAGTTGCACTTATAGCCGCTCATCGGTGAGTCCGCAATCCACCGCGGGTGGATTGCTTATACTCGATATTCTGTCACACATTCTTGTCTGCGATCCGACATAGTAGAGTTGTCATTTTGTACGGGCAACGAAGTGCGTATAGGATCAGCTAGTCAATGAAATAACAATTCATTCATATAATGATGTTAGTTCTAATTGTCATAATTAAAAAAGTAAGAGTACATACGCATAGAGTTAAGTACTTAGATTTAATTATTGATTGTCATCAACGGTGAAATGTACATATTCATGTGATTTAGTTATGCGTTTAACATATGTCTTCGACCGTCGCTAAGATGTATAAGTGAAACATAAAATATTTTCTATTGAGATGGTGCGCACAATAAAAATTAGGATCCACTCCACAAAATGATATAGAATTGTATGTACTTCCAGATCTCTGTACAATCAATTTTCCATATTATACGAGTCATATAAAATTGCAAGTAAACATGTTGAAACAAGTGAAATTAGAGTGCATGACATTACAGTAAACAAAAAAAGGTTATGCATATATGGTAAACATTTCATAGATAGTCAAGGACCAACTATGTTTAATCCTATGCCGTTAGGTATCTTAAACAAATTGTTTTTATGATTTAAATAAAAGACTAAATTATCTATGTAATAAATAGAATCATATTTAATCACTTAATATAAAACTTACAATCTATATTTATAGTTAAAAAATTAAATTTGAATAGGAATTAATATTTTAAAAATTATTTTTTTACCTTAAGTTTTGTATTTTTTTTTTGAAGTTTGTTCTATTTGTTGTAACTAATTTATTCCACCACAAACCATGCTCAATGGAGTAAATTAATTATTTATTTTTACAAGTAAAATTTTATTTTCACTGGTATTAATATGATTTGAATAAATAAAAAAAATAATGTAGGTGAGGACTATTGTTAATTTATTTTTTCCTCTATCAAACGGGAGAGTAACATTTATAATATGCATATATTAATAATTGGCATTACAAAAATAAAAATACTTTTTCAAAGATGCTGTCTTTAAATGGTTTTGTGATGTTTAAGTTTTGTAATAACCAATGTTTCATATTCAAAGTTTTGTACTCATAAATTTGTTTAATACTTACAAAACATAATTGGTGTAGTATAATGTATAATGTTCAGTGGCAATACCAACTTTTATTTTCGAAATAGAAACATCTAATTTTAAGTGCATATTACAATAAAGTATAGATTATTTTTATGAACCATTTACAGTATCACAATCCAATTTCGAACATATAGTTAACTAGCAATATCTGTACAAAGTTTCTGAGTGGAGGAGGGTGTAAAGATGTTAAAACTTAAAATTAATGTCCAGACCAACAAATAGTTTTACCTTCCTACCCTCTCTATTATATTAATATAAAATACAAATGCATATTTTACGAGGCATTTATTAAAAAATAAAAACTTAGTTTAATTTTTAATTTTTTCATCAATCACGGTACTTTTTTATGATTATTTTATATACTAAGTATGATTACAATAACATTTCAAATAAACGAAACGAATTTGTTAAAATTATTATTACATTTTAATTAAATTACTGGTTGGGTTAGGTTGTATTATTATCAACGCGTTAAACAGATTTTTTAAGTAGGTGTAGACTTTTAAATTAAGCTTCAATCTGTTATGGCCGTTTTTAAATTATCATTTATTAATCATTGTTGAATAATCAGCTTATTGTGACTTCTGAGTTATGAGTGTAAGTACGTGAGAGTTATCACTTATCACTAAAACATATCTGAACAATCCTAGTGTAATAATTAGATAGGTACTGATTACTTTACGTTTGGGTTTCATAAATGGATGGTCATTTTTAGTTTGTATGCAGTTTTAAAAACGGTATTCATACCAGATTGATCATTTTGAGTAGGTAGATCAATATTTTATTGTTATTTGAAATAATTTCTCAATAATTATGTTTTACTAATTCTATTATTTGTTGAAGTGTGTGATTGTATGTGAATTTATGGACATTGGTTTGATCCACGATAAATGAAACTTTAGTTTTAACACAATTTATAGCTTATGATTTTTATAAAGTTGCCACTTCGGCATTTTTTCAATGTTTCAAAACTTTATTTTTGTTATGTACTCAATATGCAATATTTGTTATGTTTTACTGATAGTAAAATGCAGAAAGAGATTGAATACTTTTTCCTAGACCGTCTAATTTGACTTATTATATTATATTTAAATTGTATCAGTTACATTTTAAATTCAAATTTTCTTGAGTTGAAATTATTACACATATTATGATATACGTAGGATCACCAATATAATGTATTATTATATACACGTTATATATATTAAATTAACAAACATTTTTCTGCTTTAGATTTTTCAAAATAATTTTTATTATTTAATATCTATTACTTTATACCATAAATAATGTATTATTATAAATATTCTACGTAATAATGTATTTTAGTGATTCATCTTAACAAATGGATCGAGTTTCATAAATTGATGGTTGATTGTTGACATTATTATATATGTTTTTACTTATTTCTGATTTCTATTGTTAGTATAGTTTAGTTATAAGTATTAGTGTATTACTATTAAGATTTTAGGTATTTAATTACCAAATGGTTGAGTGGATATAGGATTTCCGTAATGCAATTTATATCGGCCAGAACAATTTCCAGAATCAATAATAATAGTCTCTGTATACTATAATAATATAGCTGGTACGCATGTATAGGTACTTGTACTTTGCAGTAGACTACGTATTCCATTACATTTATAAGTAAATTTGATATGTTTGGAATTAAGTATTATTTGAGTTATCTTAATTTTTCGATGACTATTAACTTAAGTTTTATTTTTCATCAAAATCGTAACATTACGATGAAATGTGTTCATTACAATATGTTGTATAATAGTTAATAATCTGTTGGCATGTATTTATATGATAAATATAATAATATGTATAATAACTAGGGTTCTAAATGTGAACACTGTTTTTGAAATATTTCTTCAATGAAATTATGAAAAATATTTTTTCTTCTTTTAGACGTGTTCGGTTATAGATGATTAGAAACAATAAATTGATTACATACTTAGAATTAAAAAAAAACATATTATTTTTGTTGGTTTATTATTTCATATTTGTATATTCTTTATTATATAGTGTTGAAAAATATTCCTGGCATTATTTTGAGAACAAAAACATTTTTTTACATGAGTTTTAAAATATTGTTGTATATCAGCGATCCAAAAGCTAATGGTTTGTTAGGTATAAAATTGAAGTCAATTCCAACAATGAATGAAATAATAGTGTATTTTCAGTAATTATAAAGTATAATATAGGGCTAATATACTATTATAGGGCTCATTATTTAATACTTAGATCATATAGTTTGTAATGACTATTATAGATTTGATAAACAACTTATAAATTATATATAAATATGTTACATATTTTTTTTGTTTCATACAATAAACCAACTTTTAAAAATATTCACTTAGAAGTTGACGACTATAAACTTGTAGGTATAATAAACATTTTATTTTTATTTTTCATCAAAATGAAAAATTTTATGAAAAATTCATGAAATATTTTAAGAAAATAAATTTCATGAAATTATAAAACCCTAATAATAACTAATAAGCGAAATAGATTGAGTACTATTCATTATATTATCGTCAGTTAATAATATAAAGGTATTCAGTTAATAAGTGACTACCAATAAATTGGGAAACATCTCTCCACAAAATTGCCTAAATAAATAACTAACAAAATAATTATTATGATTTATGAATAAATATCATACAATTATTTTTATTACAATTAAAAATAATTGTAAAAAAAATCGACACATAATAGAAAAATAAAAAAGATATTATTTGTAATACAAATTAAAACTAGTTTGATGTATCTATTTTTCAAAGAGATATCTTATCATCTTCTTATTTTTTTTTTAAACACTTCATTATTGATATTTTTCACTGTTTGATATCACCCTAGACACAATTTAGTAAACTACAAGAATTTAAGTCTAGGTGATTTTGTAAATATAGATTTTAGCTAAGTATTCGAGTATATATAGAAGAGTTTGTATGATTCGGCCATTGGAGTACCTAATTCAATTACCTAACTTAATTGCAATCGTCTTGGCAGAAAATGTTTTACTTAAAGATATTTTAGGTGCTTGGTGCGCTGTTTAAAGAATTACAGGAAAGATTTTTCTGTGTTTATCATTAGAATACGAATATAATATTACGCATAATATAATGTTAGTTATTTTGTTTTTAGGTACATCAGGTGGCAGACGACAGCATTGCCCATGGTGCAAACGAGCGTCTGGCGCGCTCCCGTTGCCGCCGTCCTCGTCGTCCTCGTCTTCGTCGTCGTCATCGTCTTCGTCGTCGGCATCGTCATCTTCGTCATCGTCGGCGGCGGTGACTTCCGGTGTCAACCGGCACCACCATCGGCGGAAGCACCGTCCACGAGGCCGGCGGCATTACGACAGCGCCACCAGGTCCAGCCTGGACAAACAGCGGATAGAGGCGATCAAAGAACAGATACTGTCCAAGCTGGGCATGACCGCAAAACCGAACATCACTAAAGCGCGGTCGACGAGGTTCCTGGTGGAAGCGCTGGCCGTCGAACCGCTGTCCGGACTGACAGCCGCCGACCCGGACGCCGCCGCCGCAGCCGGTAACACACTGCCACCGAGTACACGGTTACCGACCACCAGAGACGCCGATTCGGAGCCCGACGATTTTTACGGCCGCACCAGAGAGATCATCGGATTTGCAGAACCAGGTGAGTGACGGAACGCGCATTATATTACTATTATTATAATTATTATTATTATTATTATTATCATCGTTATCTCACACCTACATAATAATATATTACAATCGTCGATCCGAATCTCATCAAATAATAATAATATAGCCCACCCGAGTCGTGCCAGCTAAGGCTGCAGCAGAAATTTCACCCGGACGACTATATTTAAGAGATGGCTGCACTTTACTATATTATACGCGTGTAATAGTCGTATATGTAGTTAATATCCACTCGTTCTTAAATCACGTCGTTTAGATGTCTTCGAACTCGTTAATATGTCAGTAGACGCATAAAAATTGTAAATATTTTCGTAATAAAAAAATAGTAATAATAATAATAAAACAACAATATCAAATAAAAAAATAAATAATTACACGTTCAGCCAGTTCACACGGTAACTGTATACGTACACCGTTTTCCGTTTGTCGCGCTGGTATATAATAATAATTACACCATGTTTTACATTATAAGCGCCTGCTTAGTAGCGTAATAATAATAATAATAGTTTATCTTTATTGTATTTTCTTAAATTTGATTTATTTGAAACACCGTGTAATAGCATAGCCCCCCGGCCATACAAGTCATTGGCTTCTGGCCTGCGACCCGTGCATAGTATTATAATGTATAGGTAGTAGGTACGACATACCTTTTATGCTATACGAAGAAGTAAAAAATTACCTAATCGAAAAAAAAAATGAAAAAAATGAACACCTATTAGGTACGACGCATTAGCTAGATATCACGAACCAATGACTTTGGGAAAAATATAACAATTGTTTCAATAGCATTTTGAAATATCACTTTTTTACGTCAGGACAATAACTCATATATTTCAGCTATGCATTCTGTATATCAACTAAAATTCCATTTAACTTTGACTATAGTAGAAATATTTCTAAGCGAGTTTTGATTTCATTTAAAAATGGGTCAGGTTTGTTGGAACAAGTTTGAGAAGAATAACAGTATTTTATGTTTAACAGCGTTACACATTATTATAGACAAATTACTCTATACACACATTTTTCGTTTCATTTAATTCTCAAACACATATTTATATCCAAGGATAGTATAGTACTTTTCATTTACATTTCATTTTTACTCTAAATATTATATTAATATAATGTGTGAAACATTTGCTCTAACAACAAGCTCTGTAAAACGTATGCAACTAATAAATATTTACTTCACAAGCAATTTTTGTTTGGAACACTATTTAAGTACAAGTATGTAAAAGGTTAATTAAATTATATTGTAGGTAATGTATCTGAACGTCAAACAGTTTAAGCTTTCTATATAGGTTAAAATAAAACACATAACTACGACACTACATCGGAGACATTAATATAATATAGATTCGAGAATTTTTTTGATAAAGTCAAATACCAACAATAACTCATACATTATAGTTTTATTCTATTTATGTTATATATGTATTTATTCGTTTATAAACATAAATCACAATAAATGGGTATGCTGTGAAGTAAAAAATTTGAGAATCCCTGGGCAAAAGTCAAAATTGGCCTCCACTTTTACGACGTTATAAATTATGCAATTGTTAACACTTTTGGATTAAATTTAAAAAATGTAGTTCTACTTTTTTGTGCCATTTTACGTTTGTAGACATAGTATAGTTGTTTAAACTTTTTAAATAAAAATACATTTTTAAATTGAAACATTGAAGTTCTCGGAACTTTTTGTATAAAAATTGAATTTGCTATTTTTTCATGTTTGTAAAAAATGCAAAACAAATATCGAAGGGTATTAAATAGATAACGATATTATTTGCAAATGTCGCGAATAACGTCATCTTGCGTATTATTATATTATATTGACGAAAAGATATTATACAGAAATGCGTGTTTAGGCATTTTTCCATCTACAGAAAATGATTCCGAGAATATTATCGTGATTCGTGAGCATTCTAGAGATGTTTATGGTACGTAATAAACATCCAAATGGAAAAGTTTTCACTGAACAAATAGTAAAAACAATCGGAGCGTATATATATGTATATATGTATAAATTATATTTTGCCTTTCTGTACGATTTGCGTTTTATCGTGAACTCGTGCGAGTTGTACGGCCGGCCCAAGGTACGTGATAAAACAATGCATATAATAGTATAATATAATATTAAAGAGTAATGATAGATCGATGTGCGGCAGCCTGTGCACAATGTATAGCGATGAACGGCGAGAAATTGTTTAGTACATATTAATAATATTATTATAATGAATCCATACAATTTGAACGAACACTGCAATTTGTTTAGCAATTTTTTCAAACGACTTGTGTAAATACATAAATACATAATTCCACTTATAGTTTGTCTGCAACGAGTGTTTCATATTTGATGGCATATACGACTATTCTACGATTATATAACACATTATACCTACGTACCTATTTATAAACGTGTAGGTATCGTATTACGGTGTACCTATATTAATTCGGTATCATTATGTGAAATGAATAATAATTTATATATAAACTATAGTAACAGTTTTAAAAATAATATATAAATGCAATCTGTTTAGGTACGAGATAATTATTGACAAGCATTAAACCGGAGCGGGTATTTTAATTTGAGATTTATCGCCTGAATAATTGTAGGTACACATACATATCCAATTACCATCATATGCTATCACCGTGATCGGTAAATACAATATAATCCACTTATAATTGATTGAAAACTAATAAACACACTGGCGTGAACTGATTATTATCGTAAAAAACACTCTTGTAAATTGACATTAAAGCGCACTAATGTGTACCGATTAACATTTTCGTAATAATATATAATGTACTACACCTATAATCTATATTATATTATTTAACAAATACTGCAACGGGCACTACATTGAGTTCCATCTATATGCCGTCGGCGAGATTACACGGCGTATATTATTATGCCTACACGAATGAACTTGAGTTTTTTTTTCAAACAAAAAAAATACATTTTTTTTCGTGAACGCGTCGGTGAATATTCACAATCGTTCATCGCGTGCCGTGTGATATACCACTTTATACCGACGACGGTTTAAACTCCGTTGGTAGTTTGACGCACGATAAAATACATAATATTATATTATATTATATATTTATCAGACAAAGCAAACGAACATATTATTATACCAACGGCAAGATCAAAGTGTGAAAAATCGGTTTCCCGGACTAGGAAAAAAAATATTGGTTAGGGGAAAAATTAAAGACGGAGTGGCATAGGTATAGAAAATATAACCGACACATAATCAATAATTATGGATTGTCCGGCATATTATAGGCACTTGACCTATCAGTTATCGTTAAATTATAGTTTTTACATATTATTAGGTACGCTATTTGATAATTATTTATTACGTAAGTATGTTGTTCTTATTAAAACAATAATAATATCAGGGGCGTCATTTAAGGGATGTAATTGTTCATTTGCATCACATAGATTACATCGATGTTTTGATAATCTTTTTCTTTATGTATCCACCTACTCATTTTCATTTGTATTAAAGAAAAAGCGATTAATTATTAAAATGTCGTTATGTTTAAAAATCATTGTCAAATCAGAAGATACCTATTTCGAGAGCGGCTCTGATTGTAGTTATCTATTGGTAAATTTGTTTGCATCCAATGCAAAGTTCTGAAATTACCCTTCTGAATAATATTATGTTCATAGGTATACCACAGGTTTAACATGTAATAAATTGTACCGGAGGTTATTGTCCCGATATAGCTTTGAATATAAATTATATAAATGAAAGATTTTGGTTCCAAATTATATCTATTATCTTCCTACAAAAATTGAAATTTGAAGAGTTAACAATTACTTTAAAATAATTTCCCATAAAGTCGAAATACCTAAAGAAAATAATTTCGTCGATTTTTATCCTATGCTGTAAAAAATACAGGTTTTTTTTATTTATTTGTACAACAAGCCGAAACCCAAAGACTAAATGCTAATTGCAAACAAGATAATATAAGAGCTCTTAATAATAACAATGAATACCTTATCATATTATATTATTATGTATTGTTAACTACCTAGTTTAATGTAACAAAAAAGTAATACACATACCTAATAGATATTAAATAATAAAGGTTTTTGTTAGAACACCGATTTTATTCTTGTTAAAAAAGAAAAAGAACTACTATTTAATTTCAATCATAAAATATATTTATCATTTTGCATTACATTTCATACTGTTTTTTATTGTATATAAGTAAATTTTTTTGAACTTTAATTATTTATGATTATTTTTTTTTTTAAAGAAAAAAAAAGTTGTAGTAGTTATAACTAATTAGTAATATTACCATAACAGTAAATAGCATATTGAACCAAAAGTAAACATTGATAAATAACATTATGTGACTATCAAGCAAAATATGACATAAATTGCCTGTAGGTACTGAACGAATAATGGAATAAACAATATAAAAGTTATAGAATATCATTGAACTCTACGAAAATCGATAGTATAATTTCGTTATATTATATTATTGCAACCAATAAACTATAGTCAGACGTGCATGGATGACTTCGGCACAGCTTCAACCGAAATTCTATCGAAAGAGTCACACTCTTTAACGTGCAACGGCGTACACATTTCGACACTGATGGCGGTTAAATGAACGCTCGCACGTTATTAGCAACAAAAAAATCTAAATATATTTTAATTAAAAAAAATTTCGCTTTGTTAGCCGCTAGTCGAATTTGACGTTGGCGAACGGATCGCGTTACAACTTGCCGGGTGCGCGAGCAAAGTGAAAACGCCGCGCCGCCGGGTCCCAGGACACCCATCGCTCCTCCTCCTCCTCTTCGTCCTCGTATATCCCGACATCGGCCGCCGGGCTCATACTGGCACCGAAATAATATAACGTACCTATATAGCATAAAATATTATTCTCGCAAACGATATTTTTATACTCGATTGCTTACGGACTCGTGATTGGCGGCAGCTTTTGGTAAGTGCATACCTGGCTAAGTTATACCTACATCGTACATAATACGTATATGTATATGCATGTGCCTTTGTAGTTTATCGTAACGGTCAGTCAGCGATATTATTTACAAGCGCGTTCCTCATTCATTTCAATAAATTCAACACACGATTAGTATTTACATATAATATAATGTTCATCTTTTATCCCGTCTCGATTGATTTCGGCTCAGCTAAACTTATTTTTCATCTATATAAAAGTTAATTTTTCTAAGTAAGTAAGTGTTACTGGTACTATGCCTACAACCATTAACCATACGGAGACTGGTACACGGGTGACAAGTGCGTTATTTTTCATAATTATTATATCATATTATTATGTTCGATTCGTCCTATGGCTTATTTACAAAAGACATTTCCACGACCTGGCTGATAACTTACTTTTTCAGAGGTGTTTTTTACTAAACATCCCCGTGATGGATGCCCATAATACGTACTGTTACAAAATATTTATTAGGAATACCGTGACGGCACGCGGGGACGGTGGCGCGTGACTGCCACCCGCGGCCGACGAGAATATTATAATATTATTATTTATTAATAATGATACGGTACTATCTTGACAGTCTGTTGATTTAAAATGATTTTATTTAAATGCATGCGCGTCGCAAGGTCCACGGCCCGGCACGCGCGGAGGGGGTGACGGCTCGGGGGCAGAAATACCTATAATATGCCGCCGCAGCCTCCTTTGAACTCGTTTATAATATTATATATTTTATTATATTAGTAGAGAAACCCTAGATCCAGATCGTTATGTCGGTAATTTATAGATACTGGTTCACGCCCATGTATTTATTATTGCATAATGTAATCTATAACGCTGCCCATAAATGTGGTTATTATTATTTTTTTTTTTTAACTTATTATTTTTTAGTCTTCTTTTCTATATAATATAATATGTAAGTATGCAACTAATTGGGACACTGTTTAGTACACATATTTGCTAACACAAGTATACATTCGTTGTACCTATAGTGTTTGTTGTACGCGCGTGTGTGTGTGTGTGTGGTGTAGCCGTGTAGGTACCTATATATAATATTATTATGACCGTCTATCTGTTTATAATATATGGTGACCGTGAGAGTTTTCAACGCGCACCGCTCACGCTAAAGAGATAGGTATATTAATGTCGTTATAAAAAACCGCGGTCCCCAGCGCCCAGCAGCGCACCGGCACTCGGCAGCCAAACCAACACATATTATAATATAATATACGATTATAATAAATATTATGATATACTGCATTACCATAATAATATATATTAATATCCACCGGCGCCCTGTAATGTATAACATGGAATTTCGATACGGCTATTACACGCGTGCAGCAGTTCTATGATACACTGCACAGTCCCACAGAGATACACGCACAGGCCCACTGGGAGAGAGAGAAAGTGAACGAGTGAGTGAGAGAATAACCCACACACACACACACACACACAAACACACACACACACACACACCCACCACTGACCAAACCATGGGCTGGAAATTATCATGTACCCGTATATTTGTATACGTGTATTAATGTTTATTACTAGATAATTTAGGTGATAAAGCCACTAACATTCTCGGCTAGCTGATGTGTCTGCGAAAACAATGCTTTTATAATATAATCACAATATATTATGCACGTATAATAACTAATACCTAGTTATTACTTTATATTAAAAATAATGCAACACTAAGTACGATTTGTTTCGATTTTTATCATCCAATGCAGAATATTCTTGACTGAAAACATTTGTACTATATAAAGTTAAATTTTTAATAACTTATTATTTATGATATGCATTTTGAGACTTTTTTTTAGGGAGTTTAATATTAAGTTAAGTGGAATTTCTCAGGAGATTTTTCGGCACTTTTCCGTCCATACAATTTTAAATGTTTATATTGGTACATTTTGTTTAATATAATATCTTGTATAATTATTAATAAAGTATAACATAAACTGTTCGTTCGAAATTCAATATTAATACCTAACCCAACCCCCATACAAATTACATTGTGCTTCAGAATATAATATGTATTACATTAAAAAATACGTTAAAGAAAATTTAAACCTAACAAATTTACCATGGAAAAAAAAGTAGTGATGTAATGTATTTATACTATATATATATTATGTCTATAGGTATTAAAACTGTTTAATAGTGATTTGAAATTATTTTTAAAAAAACACCGAAAATCTGCTTAGAAAATGAGTGTTTTGTATACGTTAAAGATTTAAATCACCTGTTAAAGTATTGTTTGCTGAGCTGCAGTATAAGTATGTGCGTATATTATGTATTGAGATTAGTGATGATAATATATCTAATCAGGCTGATAGGTACATTTTATACAAATTTACGACCGTCGTTTAATTATTCACGGTGAATATTTCAGGTAGACATCGTTAATAATATATAGGTGAACCCGAGACGTAAAGGCGTATCTAAAATATACTTTAGATACGCCTTTACGTCTCGGGTTGTCGTATTGTGTTATGTACGATAGCTTAGCCCAATACCCGCTGTCGGTTTTTTTCACCGTTTCTAATCATCATTCCGTTCTTGGTAATAATAATAATAAAGTATAACAATATGCAGGCACAGTCGTTGTTCGACTGGCGGAGGAGTTTTCGTCACGATGATGAAGATTCTTATAATATTATACACGTAGAAAGCGTGGGACGATCGCCGCCGCCGCCACGCGTCGTTTTCGTTATTACTTATTATTATTATATATATCATAAGCCAAATATTATTATTATATTTTGTAACCAGCGCATGTCATTCCATATAGTGTAATAATAATATGGTAGCTTTTGTGGAATCGCGCGCGACAGATACATATTATTATATATTTTATTTTACGTTCTAACAATATGCAATCGCATAATATGCCATACGGTTATACGGTTCCGAAATCATAATGGGGAAGGTGGCCGAATAAAACACGCCGGCTTTTTAATGTAATTTTTATGTTGCGGCACACAATACATACTATAAAGGTTATATTCCTTTATCATCGTCGTGTGTATTCCAAAAGTCACTATATGCTATCTGTGATTCAAGGACGCGCGTATACATATTATTATTATTATTATTATTATATCGTGTATCTACACTTGTGTATGTGTATAAAAATAACTTCAGCTGGAAAATGCGGTTTTTTAGAGTCTCGTCCCCGAAAATTGTATTCGGAAAGTCGTTACAATACAAATAGTAATAATAAGCATTTCTGAACGTAAAACTTTAACGAACACGACGAGTTCGATAATGAACGAATATTTAGACATGTGAATAAGTATATGAATATATATTTTGGTCAAATCTTAAGTTTTAAAATTAATTTTCAGCATGTACAGGACATATTTTATTTGCATATCTTATTAAATTATTAAATTATTTTATATTTATAACAAAACAAAAAGTATAAATGTATGAACCGTAACTCTAAACGGATTAAATTATCACAGTGTATGGGTTTTCAGTATCCTATGATAGTATAAATAAATTACAATATTTTTTATCATTAGTTAAATTGCAGTTTGATTCTAATGTTTTTTTTTAATACTGGAATTAAATTGGTTTTCTTTATTTTAAATTGTTTGACAAATTATTGTTTTTCTATATTTTTTTAAGGACTGCATTGTTACCTACATTGTTGCATTGGAGACATATTATATTTACTTATATTATACTACCTATAGTCTATATTATTAAAATTACATTTGTCGAAAGATTAACATACCTAGGTGTGTTGTTTATTTTACCAAGTCCATCAAACGTTGAAATGCTTGTACTAACTATTTATGTTTGTGTTTTTTTTTAATTTCAAAAAATAATTTCTACATCACACCTACTTCTATTTTTTTTATTATTAAATAATGCGTGATGGAGTATTATTTGATTTCAAAATAGTGTTTACATTGGTAGAATAAGATCAAAGTAGGGAAGAAAATATCTCTTGTGACAATAGAAAGTTGAGATAAAATGAAATAGATTCAAAATTTGAATAAAATATTACAACCCATATATGGGTTTAATATATTTCTTTGTCATATATTTGCACATAACGCCCGATGGACCTTAAA
Source organism: Metopolophium dirhodum (assembly GCF_019925205.1). Lineage (NCBI taxonomy): Eukaryota > Metazoa > Arthropoda > Insecta > Hemiptera > Aphididae > Metopolophium > Metopolophium dirhodum. Next base: position 23,053,489 of record NC_083563.1, on the reverse strand, counting down.
TGATTTTAAGACGATTTTTTTACGTAATGGGTCAATGTGTTTTCTCATTATCCATTAGTGTAAATAACATAGGAAAACGTGAAAATTATTAAATCCATTTATTTGTACATAATATAAATACTAGTATTTATAATCAATGATATTATGTTTAAATACAAATATTGATAATATATACAACATACATGGTAGATTTTAAATAAAATATGCAATTATAAAACCTAAAAATCATATACATTTAATTATAAATACAATATAAAATAAGCACCTATATATTATGTAAACAAATTTCAAGCATGTTAATGCAACGAATTTTAACGTGAAAAAAAATTAACAACACTGGTAAACACGAATAAATAATTGTAGGTACTCATATACTTATATCCCGGGCCCTCGGAAACCGCAATTAAGATCGTAATTAGTAATTACATTATATTTTCGTCGCTGTTTCCCGAATGTGAATAATGCTTGGCCTTTTTGTACTCCACCAATTTCTTACAACACGTACAATAATGAATTAAACTACACGCATTTAAAATTTTAATCAGTCTTCCACGCTTATATATGTTATTCATCTATATTCTATAGCATCAATCTAATGTTACTCGTCCAGTTGGCCCTGGCTCTTAGGTACTATTTTTTTTATCTGTTTTTGAAATTTCATCCTTTTTTGAATACTACTAACTTATATCACCCAAATTATAATGTTTTGAACCCTTACACGAGTTGATGAAGTATCCATAATAAATAATACTAACCAATTTGATTTTTCTTCGGTGAGGGTTCAAGTTTGACAAACGAACAAAACATCTTGAATTTATTTTTTAGTGCCATATTCATATTTAACTGTATAACTGCACTTAAATGGTATATTCTAGTAAAGCATTTATAATATTATTGTGAGCCATAAATAATGTGTTATATTGTTCGCTGTGCTGTTTTATTACGGACAGCACTTAGGCATATATGTTCTATATTATATAATATTGCATGTCACATATACAATATACATTTAATTCAACTCAAAAAGTTGAGTCTCAGATCGTTTATTATTATAGAACTTTATTTAACTATTTATTTATTTGTTAAATAATCACCGCGTAAATTATTATTAGCTTTCGTGAGTACTGAAATGTTTTAATTTTTATTTTATTTGTAAGTGGTAACATCGTTAATTTTTTTTCTCAAAATGTTTTATTTGGGCCTAACGAGAAGGCTAATATAGGTAATTTAATTATTACAATTGTATCAAGTTTAGAAATTTGAATATAATTTGGGTAATAGGAACAATTAACATTGTATTCTTAAAAAGTTGCTGTCTGCAGAGCCATTTGTTCACAGTTTAGCATACAACTGTAGCTAGTTGATATAATTGTATTATTCTCCTAAGCGATGTTGTGCTTTGTTGTCTCAGCTATGTTTTATTAGGACGAAAAGTAAACACATTTCCATTTTAAAAATAACAAAATGTTAAATATTAAATTTGTATTGGGTACATGCGTTTAAAAATATTTCATAATGAGTAATTTCAAATACTATTAGTATTACAAATTGTTGTAAGGATTAAATACAAGTAGGTAGTTTAATTTTAATATTTATTCATAGCTATAAGCTATTATATTATTGTATTCATATAATAAAATTTCCAAAAAAATGAATATTTATCGATAAAGTTTTATTTTATTTTGGACACAATTGTACATTTTTATTAACATTTTCGCAGTGGAGTTATTACAATATTAAGAATCGACTTTTCACATAGAAAACGTCATAGAATACGTTTTAATTTTACAGAAACCTTATTTCGCAATGTTTTCTACTCTTGAATTCAACCACACAACTATAATAGTCATTGTCCTAAACGAATAACGCGCTACGTACTTCCATTCAGTTGTAATCTAGTTCTTTTCTATATATGTTCCTATTTTGGTGGTTGTTAATGTGAAAGATGTTAAATGTACCTATACAAATATATGTATATTATAAAACTACCTATAAATCGCATAATTAAATTATATATTTTTTTTGAGAGTAAAAATGTACATCTTACGATATCTATAATTTAAGGTTAAAATTTTTGAAAAGTAATTTTCGTTATTCTTTACAAATACAATTGATCCTCCGTATTATTAAAAACGATATGATAAAACTAAATGTTCAATGTAATATTTGAATAATAAAAACTGTCAATTTTGAAACCTATTTCAAAATACTGTGAACCATATAGTTACAGTTTGCAATGTACCAATGTATAATGTAGATATTTGTTGAATTCGACCTTTAAGGCTCAATATTAGTAACATTAGTTATATAGTATTTAATTATGCGAATAATAGTGAAATAGTTTTTTTGTTATGAAAATTAAACGCATAATATAAGGTTACATAAAACTAACAAGAGCATTTTTTTTTGTTTTGGTTACTAATTAATAATTATTAATTAGTTATACGAAACCGTCGCCGTCGTTGTCGTTCCAAGACTGTCGAGATCCACTATAATACGCATAGATGACCCGTTGAACCTACGCTCAACGACATTTAGTGCGCAATTCATTATACAGACCCGTATGCAGACATTCTACAATATTTTTTTAAAATACGCGTTGTCATCTCATATATTATATATTATTATATATAAAATATAAATACAAATATATTATTTGTGTCGAGCATTATAATATTATATAGCGCATTTTGCATATAAACGGCGTATTTAAAAAAGAAAAGAAAATTCAAGCATAGACATGTGCGTACCTATATAATATGTCGTGTGCACGTAACTAAATATAATATATATACATATAATGAGTCATTCTCCATAAAGTCCGTCTAGCCTCTCGTGTAATACGAACGGTAATATAGAACCTGTTTTCGTTTTATATATTACAATTTATTATTATTTTTTTTTTCATATTTTTATTGTATATAAAATGACGCCACCGTAGTGTACAAGTATATTGTTTGTCTGCAAGCGACTCAAAAGGCATACCATCTACTCACACACAAACACACAAAATATATAACATACAGTAAGACGCGTGTGTCTCCTCTTTCGACGGCGGCGACGGCGCCCACGCAGCCGTATAGGTAATGCCGCATAGTGTGACGCGAGGAATTTTAACGGCCGAGTATGAAGTTTAAGATTTTTTACATATCACACGCGCACACCACGCGGTTTGCAGTTTCCATTGGGCTGTCCACGCTGAACGCATTCTGTCGAGTCCATTATGTTTTATTATTTCATTTGTACCACAGCTGCTGCAGTCGGCAACAGCAACAGCAATAATAATAATAATCATACGTCGGCTATTTGTTGTTATAACCACACACACTTTTTGAAGGGCACTTAGATTTAACCTCAATGCAACTTACTCTGATTCCGATGAAACCTTTTAGCAATGATATAGGTTTTCACTACCAGAGTAAATTGTTAATTTGATTGTATTGTGCGCATGCACGTAACTGTTGGTTTAAAGTTGTATACTGATTTCATAACTATTGTTATCAACTCTTTAAAATCGTTTTAAAATTTAAATTCAATCTTTAATAAATGTGTTTATGATCATTATTTGTGAATATAAATAATGTGCTTTCACGTTTATACATATTTAATTCTTTAAGTTATATTTAGAAATAATATACTAATCAATTATTCAATTGTCTCAACTACCTACCTACTAAATATAGGTACCAATATTTTATCTATCACCTATATTATATTGTTATGTTTACACAAATAATACTTATGTAAAAGTTTAAAATATTATAGATTTCATGGAAGTTAATAATATTGATAATTTATAACTTTGATTTTCAATTTCTTCCATATGAATATTGCTCAACCTAAAATTATTATTGATATTGATTTTATATACAAGTAAACAAGTTGTCAATTTGTCATTGTAATTCTAAAATCTACGTTTTTTTGTAATATCCATTATAAATTTATTATAATATCTAAAATATGTACCAACATAATGCTATCAATAATTGCCACCAACGAATCAAATTAATTTTCTTATTCTTACTTGATCATTTAGTACATAATTTCTAATTGCTTAAGTTTCTGAGAACTTTGCCCGTTTTATATGACTCCGTACGGTTTGAATTTGAAAATAACATAAACCGTGGTATAGGTAATTGTATATATTATATAGGTTAGGTGTTTGATTAATTCAAACTTTCTTCTGGATCTAATTATCTTTATAGTTTATAACCTACTATATTACACTACCTACCATACGATTATTTTTCTTATATTATTATCTATTCACGAGTTGTCATAAATTACTAACAATAAAAAAAAAACATTTATATAGTAAATAATTTTCTTACAACTCACATCATAAATTTATCATCGTATATAAAATATCATTTATTTTTGATACAGTTCCCTTTTATTATCATTATAGTACATTCGGTTTAATACGCCCCTACACCGATAAACGTCGCACGTATGTTTTTTTGTCGGGAAGCGAATAATATAAAATATTTTTTTAACGTTTCGTGCGAAAAAAAATAATGTACATATTTATTTAATGTCAACCACGGCCAGTCGCGTGGCGTCACAGTCGTGTCGTGTACATTATTATATTACACATAAATATATAATATATAACGTCTCATTTAAAACGCGTAATGTGCGCTGGACCGGTCTACGCGATGCCGACTCGGTGCGGCAGGCTCACCCGCCCGCGCGGCGGCCGTATAGTGCGTATAGCTCATTTGAATATAATAATATATATATAGTCTGCCGCGTGTATATACATATTTTAGTATGCCTCATAGCTGCTGTCGTAGTCTACAACTGCAAGCGCCGCCGCAGTGACGTCGTATGTAATCCAATTAGAACCGTCCCGACATATTATAGTGCGTGTTCCCATCGTAAGTATATAAATGTAGTATATATATATGTATATAAGTATATACAAAATATATATACCTAAATGTTATCCTTATAATAGGGATGCGGTGCGTATGATATATACATAATAATATAATATTATTATTATTATTATTGTATGCGACAAAGGACGACGGACAGACGTGAATATATGATATAATATATTACAATAAATAATAATATGTATATTGCATGCGTGTGTCTGTGTGTGCGGTGTACTGGTGTGTGCTCGCGCGATATTGTATTTCCTATATTCAAATTTTTACAATAATTGTCGTGTTATTATTCGGATAACATAATAATATAATTATTGTAGCGATATTGTCGAAGTATGTCTGAAGTCGGTCGTCCGCGATCGCTGCGCGCCGAAAGGGACGTTACGGCCGTTTATGTTAGTGTTAAACGTTAGTGTAATAGTATCGGGAAAGTTGTGCGGAAAATATAGACATTATGTTATATATACGAGCGAGATATAGAGTCGACGGTGGCGGTAATGAAGACGAGTCTGACGATGTGGTCCTCCCTCCCTCTGCAGTGTGCACACACATACGCAATAACACGCACAACTTTACGTACGCGATATATGTGTGTATGCAATAGCGTGTATACTTTATATTATATTGATTAACTCGGGGAACACATAAAATACGCGGACCCAAACGATTTAATGGATTCACATTAGTTTTATACGGCAAACCTATATTTATATATAGATATATATATTATGTTTCACTCGCGCCATCGACGTCGTCGTCGTCGTCGTCGTCGTCGCCGCCGATGCCTCCTCTCGTCGTTCGCGCAGTACGTTTAATGGTCTATTAAGCGAATAATATTAAATATTTTTTACGTTTTGTGCGAAAAAAAAACAAATACATTTATTTAATGTCATCCACGACCAGTCGCGTGGCGTCACAGTCGTGTCGTGTACATCATTATATTATTACATATAAATATATAATAATATTATATAAGTATGTATAGCGAGTAGCGACTACACTGCAGCCGTTGACGTCTCATTTAAGATTTGTTTATTTCTGTAGAAAATACAAATAAACGTTTCGGCCGAACGAACAATCTTTCGTTCGGCGATTATGTTATACGATTTTATTTTTTACATTATATTTTTTCTTTAAATCAACGACTCCTCGGGCTATCACTAAGATTTTTCGGGTGGTGTTGACAATGTTTGACAATTGGGGCGGGACGGGTCGCGAGTTACGGCTTCACGCGGGGAGCAATGTTATCGTTCGCCTTGTCGGCCTATTATAATCGGCACATCACACACACACACACACACACACACACACACAAACGCCTGCGAGTATTTTCGGACGACACGAATTTTACCGCCCCTGGTGCAGTGCGTGGTGACTTTTACACACCGACTTCTATAATATACTACACGTCGTGTAGTCTGGAAGTCTGTGCTTTTACACGAAACACTTTCAACAAGATATTTACCAACACAATCGTTTAACAGAATAATCAATAATCTCAAGAATTTAAAGTTGGTAATAGTTATTTACATCGTCAATTTAGCTTTGTTTATGACCTAGCCAGTAATTTAATAGTAATGCCAATAGTATGCGACAAAATCATAAAACAATTTTGTGGTTAAACTAAACTGATCGAGGGTGGCAGTAGTGGCTTCTAAAACTAGCAGTAGGCAACCTAGTGTGATCAGTGCGTTAGTCGTAGATACGTGAGTGTTACACCATTTTTAATTTGTCCACCAAGTATAATAATATGTCGTGTAAAAAATGTGGTTGATCATCGTCAAAGTGTCCGCAAAGGATTCTTTAGAAAAAGAGACGGTTTGCCGTCTACAGCGGTGACGAGGACGTTTCCACATTTACCGTTCAGGAAAGTTTCCAAAAGTTTTCTCCAGACGTGGAATTACGTGAACGCGTAAAACGAGACATCGCCGTGGTATCCGCTCTGGCAGCAGAGGCTTCGATATACGTACATTTTCATTACACAAAATTGTTACAAATTGTTTCCTGGACATTTCACGTTCAACCATTTGTTTTTCCACCTACAGGGAAAACGGTGGCGAAAAGAACGGGTTACACTAGACGAAGAATATTTCGCTTTACGGGAAAAATATGGATTGTCTGAGACGGTATATGCTGGTTCGAATCGGTCGTATCTCATCCAATCTATTGCCGTGTACTACATGAGACCGCTATGAAAAACTGAGTATGCGTGCATTTGTACAATCGGGTAGTCAGAGGCCTGCGATCGTAAAACCCCAAAATGGATGTGGAAACTCCTTGTTTACGAGGAATTGTTTTCGCTAGACCACAGCACGGCTCGTAGTTTGGAAATTGTCGATTTTCTACGAAAATTCGACGGGTCACTACAGGACAATATTATGAGCTACGGAAAAAATGTAGGCGAGATCGATGCGATGTGATAGATGTGGACGAAAACATGACGACGCGGTGCTGTTCACAGTGCGCGAAACCTATGCCTCTGCCTCCAAAACACTCACGAGACAAGCTCGGACGCCGACGACACGATCACCGATTTCAGTATTGCCAAAAATGCGGAATCAATTGGAACAGAGATGTCAACGCCGTGCCACCCGAAACTTCGTCATGGTCACTAGAGAACTCGTTGATTTAGAAAAAAATGTATCAAAAAAAAAAAAATCGTATAACATATATAATCGTCGAACGGGAAATTGTTCGTTCGGTCGACACGTTTATTTGTATTGTTTACATCAATAAACGAATCTTAACTACTAGCGGCATGGTGGGCCATATTGTAACCCGCCATGCTGTAAAGAGTTAATAGTTACATAATAATATAATGCAACTATAATATTGTCATGTTATACGCCCACAGTTGCTGTCGGTGTATAACGCAAATACTGCAGGAGCACTTTATCTCGTGTTTTTGGAAAATAAACGGACGAACGCGGTGGTGGTGGCAGCGACCCGGTGGTTCGGAGTAATACCATCTAGAGGCCAGTGGTTTAGGGTTGTTTGTGAATTAGCGGAGAAGCGGGGGGGGGGGGGGGATATGTGATACGTAGCTCATTACGAAATTCGTGGATTTAACGCGAAGGGGCTGATTGATCAAAACACAAAAAACTTTTTATATGTGTATTATAATAAGAGATGTTTTTTTTTTTCATTAACAGAACGTGATGATATAGGGAGGAGTGAGGACGTATCCGCGAACGAAGGATGAAACGATATAATATAAGTACGCTAGACGGGAGGGACGCGTGTAGGGGTGGTGGTGGTATATAATATGTATATTGTATATTATATACATATATATATGTGTATAGGAGCAGCGTATAACGTAGCAGTGGCGGCGGACGAAGTCGGCCGTCGTTGAACACAGAAAGGCGGGAAAGATAAGCGATTGGAATGAAAATGTTTTGCGTGCCACGGTGGGGTGTTACGGTGCTTTGTGGCGGGGTGACGGGGAACGGGACGTCGGCGGCTACGGTGGCGGCGCGGCCAAGGAGATGGGTCGCGGGAGGGCGGTGGGGCCACGACGACTAGGAAAGTGGGGCACTCGGCGGAAAGGGATTTTCACTGGAGCCACTTGCCATCGATCGTGTCTGAGACCTCGCAGACGCACGCACACTGCAGACACACTCGCACGACTTAGGCCACTTGTCCGACGTCCTTTTTATAGCGCTCTCACACACGCACACTTGCACACTTGCACACACACACCCACACACACACACACACGCTGCGCAATGCATATTATGTATATTATTTTATATATATACATATACGTATACACGCGCGTATGTAACCATATCCGTGTGGGGTTGCCGTGAGGTGGTGGTCGGTCTGAAAACGTTCTCTACATGTAGGGCTGTAAACGGTCGCAGCGGTGTAATGTGACGTGTCCGCAGTGACGGAAGATACGTCGCGGTAAAAAAAAAGTAATCTAAACCGATAAACTTGCCTTTATAATAATATTATGTGTGTGCGCGCACTATTATAATATACGTTGTGCAGTGTGTTATGTATATGTAATGTTATAAATTATATTTTGTGCTGAGACGGCGTCGTGCCGAGGTACCTATTATACGCGACTCCGCACGTACTCGCGGTTATATTGATAAAACAATATTATAAACACTGTAATAATAATCGTCATAATATGATTAAAACATTACACGATCATTACGACCGTATAATGTAGTGTTTGAGGCGCGATCTTTCCCTCTATTCTTATTCAGCTCCTTCTAATATTGTAAGACGTTATCAAATGACGCATTAAATATTAAAAAAAAAAAAAAAAAAAAGTTTTCTTGCCTATATTTATTTTATTTTTCGTGTGATGTTTGCGAATAATTTTCAAAGGATTATGTCGTAAAACAACAGCCGTCGAGCATATTTCATTTTAATATACACAACATAATATTATATAATATTTGGTACTTGCAGCAGATTTTGCATCAGAATTAATTAGTTAGTGAATTATTCATTTATTTTACATTTTATATTCATTCATTATTATATTTTTAATGTATCCTATATTCCTATATAACATATTGTTTAATCGTTATAAAATATTCATCGGATATTTTAATCGGAGAGTAACATTTGGATCGCTTTATCGAGTCAGGAATCGAAATCGATTTGTTTAAATTTTCTTTTCTTTTTCATTTTTATTATCCATTTAAGTTTTTTTTTACTTAAAATGTTCCAAGCTTTGGATTTCAGTTTTAATTTGGTGTTAGATACAAATTTTTATTTTTAAATGTCTTGATTTCATTTTTTTATTATTTACATATTGTACATAATTAATAGTATTAATATTTTCTAAATACTAAATGATTATTAGTTAATTATTCCATTAAAATGTATGTAATTTTATATTTTTACTATAGTTTAATTGATGGGGGAAATTGGAAATATGTTTCACCAGATTAGAACGAAATATTAAGTAGGTAACCAATAAGAAATAAAAATATTTTATTTATTTACTAATATACTTTAGTGTATTATGCATTACAATATTCACATAAACTACATTTTTCATTTAAATAAGTATTTGTCTTATAATTTTCAAATGCTTTTAACCATGGTTCTTGTTTACTTTAAGTTTATTGTTTTTATATGGTATACAATTTAAACGTTTAATATAGTTTGAAATTTGTTTTCTTTTTCTAAATTTTGGATCTTAATACACGTTTTTAAACATGTCAGTACCTAGGTACTAATTATATGGTTGAAACTATAAATGTCTATAAATGAAAAGATAATACTGTAATAGTACTATTGAGATTATTATTAATTAAGGTCTAAATTAATGAAAAGTATACTTCCATCATGATGGTATTGTTTAGTACATTTAATATTCAAGTTCAGATTGTATCAAGATAATTTAATTTATTTTGGAAGGAAAGTGATTGAAATAAAATAATACAATAATATATATATATATTACATAAATGCGAACATTTTGTGCAATAGAAAATCTGAGAAAATGAAATTGAATTTTTACACGCAAAACTTCTTGATAATTTATTAACATTGTATAAATTGTTTAAATTGTATAATATTCACTACCCACATGTTTTAATTAAAAGTACAAATCTTACCTTGTGTATAAGTATATAACTATCATTTTAATCTTAGAAATAATATTATTCTCGCATATATTATAAACGTATTTTACACATTTAAAAGTAAAAAAAAAAATATATCGCAGCTGTTGTATTACCTACTTTATAAAAGTTGTTTGCACAAAAAACATAAATGCGTGTGCGTAAAATCAATATAATGAGTATTATTACAGTACAGTTTGTTATACAATTTATAAAAATCAAAATAGTCTTGCATGTTAGCGTATTATGTTTTACTTTTTGTTTTTATGTAAATTAAATAATGATATATTATGATGGTCATTTTTGAAAATAATTGGTGCCTTAATAAAACATAAATTTTAAAATTCTCTTAGACCTTGAATATCTTTAAATTACTGTTCGAGATTTTGAAACGTCAAAAAATATACCTCTAGAAATGTATTTTGCTATAACATATTAACATGTATAAAATGCTTACATTTTTCATTGTAATATAATATTACTGTTAGAGTAATATTGGGCACGGTGACGTTATAAAAATGGACAAATAATATTTTTATCCTACTAACTTATTTTCTGAATACTACTCCAGAGATTGGATTTTGCAATATGAATACTTAATACGTAACCTTATGTATGTGTATTTGGAGTAAAAAATTAAAGGCTACGCTGTTCAAGGTCGGTGCTCGGTGTTCATATTATAGTCATATGTACATCTCGCGGTAGTTGAATATAAATTACTGATTTATTATTACGCCCAAAAACTTTTGTTTGTAGTATGTATTATAAAATGTTTAAAGTTTAAAAATAAATTCAAGAGACGTGAAAATTCATATTTTAAATTGTGACTTATAAGACTTACAAGATATTTTTTTATGTAATAATATTTGTTTTCTCCAATATATTTATATAGGTAGTTGGTAAACCTACGGTTAATGCTTCATTGCAGACTGCAGTATATAATATATTCAAACTTATATATATTATAAACACTACCATGTTAACGCAGTATTTAATTTATAAGATTCTAAAAATGAATTCTCATAAACTACTATAATACAGTTTGTATTTATGTTAAAAGTTTTTATTAATTTCAATATTTCCCTTATACGTGAACACAGCGTTTTGATTTAGCCTAAACAAGACTTAGTAAGAACAAAAGTTTTTTTGTGAACTAAAACAATTGGCGTACTAAAGATTTTATATCTACAACTTAATTTTGTGTCAACTGGAATAACATTTTATTTAAATCCTGGAGTTTCGTATTATAGTCGCCAAAGCTTTAACACAAATCGCAGTTGTTATTATTTTGTCGCAATAACGACGTAACCATGAAACATTTTCTCTGTACTTGTATAAGGAAATATTATAACGTTGAAAATATTCAGTTCAAAAATTGTAGCTATACTTAGGTAATACTTATACATTCTGTAAGAAATATCGTCTTAGAAAACAAAACGATTAATCAAATTATTCATTTTGTTTAATATTTAAAAAAAACATTTTAATATTTAAAAATGGCTTAAAATAAATTGTTCTAAATTTATCAATATATTAAGGAACAAAAGAATGTCTTAAGTTGCGAAGATATGTTTTTTTTTTTAATGAATGATTATTACAACAAAATAACAAAAATTAATTTAAGTATTAATATACAATTTATGTTTGATGTTTTTAAATTTTTATAAGAACAACAATTATGAAAACAGTTGAATACATTTTTCAAGCATTTTGACAAAGAAATAACATTTTTTTATCAACAAAGGTCGAAAATAAATTAAAATAGTTGAAAATTTCAAATATTATCTAATAAATATACCTACGGTACCTACCTATAAATAGTTCAAAAAGATCAAAAATTATACCGTGTCTTGAAAATGGTAACATGGGTAAATATTAAAAATGTCCAGTCTCTGCAGTTGTATTCTATTCTAAACAATGAAATCAAAATCAATTCTGTCGAAATTAGTGTTGCGTTAATGTTCCCGTTTTCCTGTTTTTTATATGTTAGTTCTCCCTTTCAGTAGAAAAAATTCTAGGATTTTTTAAAATTCAAGTTGAGTGCTGGAGAAATTAATCTACTCTAAAACGTAATGAACGATAAAAAAAATCGCACCTCATTATAAAACACTAAAACCAATACATATTCTTCACTCCAATCTAAAGTAAAATGTAATAACTTTAAGAGTTTAAAATAATTTCACATCTTTTATCAAAATTCAAAATCATTAAACTTTTGAAACTTGAAGGTTTGACATTTTATTTTGATTTGAGTGGAACAAATGTGTTTTATTGGTTTAAAAAAAAAATCATTTTATGGATCTATAAAAGTTGAAAATGCTGTATTTTTATATTTTGGAAATTTAAGATAGATTTAAAAATATTGCCAAATAGAATCCAATGAAATCGCTATTAACCAAAAGTAAATAAAAATACGAAAATTAAGCAAGCGCCCGTTTGTAACATTGTCTGTTTTTGGCTTACCTGAAGGTCTCAAGCTGTCCGTTCAGAATCGTTTTTGTCGAATTTATAACTAAATTTAGTTATTAACACAACCACCGGTGACCCGCACCCAAACCGTGTATTGCGCTGTTTTTCTCTAACATGATAATATACTTCGTCTATACTAAAAATAAAGAATACCATACATTTGTTAAGACGATAGATTCAATAACAAAATAGAAAATTAATAAACTCTATAATATACAACACTTTTGGAAACATAAATCGATTTTATCGTAAGCTTTTGAAATCCGGAAACACCCCACTCGAGTGGATGAATTCAAAAACGATTTCTATATCTGTAAGTTCTTTTACCCGCAAAATGTACTCCGTCCGGAAGGCAGCAGCAGGACCGTGCACCGCACATTCCGACATTTATAGGCAGTCAACAACGATAATTATTATATAACGGCGCGTTAAGAACGAAATTATCATCGAAACATTTACCAGGAACGTCGTCTGTATGGGTAGATTCTCCCCTCCAGAGACCAAGCTAAAATTGCTCCTAAACCTCATTTAAGCTTGTTATACAAAAACTCTAGGTTCTTTAACCCCTACAAAAATAACTTAATTTAATTTATATTTAATATATATATATATATATAATTAGTTATTATTTTTATATATATTGGAACTTAATTATGTACAAATGAATATAATCCATAAAAAAAACCGTTTTACATATTAATATATATGCGTGATGTGTATATTATGACATATTATAGTTAAAATTGGTATCGTCTGTATAATCCAATGGGTATACACAGCTGTCCGATCGATTTGCTCGTATAGCACATTATAATATAATCCCGTCACCGATTGTCGAAAAAATTCTTCGTGTTAGATGTGTGTACGTGCGTACGTGTACTATATATTATTATTATATGCATACACGCAGATATATAGTTTTGTTTTCCGAATATTAAGTTTCGGTTTTTTGCTTTTTTCATCGCTATTCACTGACTGTAACCATGACGACTGTGTAACGTATCAGCGGAACTTATAAAATAAAAGTTATCCTTTTCGAGTTTGTAAAAAAAAAAAAAATACCAAATAAAATAACCGAAAAATAAAAGGAAACTTTTATTTGATGTACAACGTCAGATAACGGCGGCGGCGGTCTCGGCGTGCACAGAGGAGGACCTTATAAACTTTTTCGGAAAGCAGCTTTCAATGTCATTTTTCCCAGCCACTACGATTCTCGCATCGATTGCCCGGCGTCGTCGTCGTCGTCGTCTCCGCCGCCTCCGACGACGACGCCGCCGCCGCAGATTTTTACAACGAGACACGTAAACTGCCCCCGGGTCGCATAAACGTTGCTTATTATATTATACGTCGTTGGCGACCGCAATGCTTGTGTGTACGTGTGTATTTATAAAACCAGAGAATGACTGTGAAGATGACGATAATAATAATAATAATAATAATAATAATATACTCGAGGGAGGGGTGAGATGAGGGAGATGCTCGCAGTGAGGACCACCGTTATGCGTCGTGTGTATATCGTGGTGGCGTCCGGGTGGAGGGGCGCACATAATATAATACGGCTGACCCCTACCCCGCCGTTGACGGCCCGTAGTCAATTGTATATATATATACATATATGATATATAGGGGTTATCGAACGTTAGTCCGGCTCGGCGCGTCTGCCGGGGAGACCGAAATATCTGGCTCACATATAATAATAATATACGTGAACCACACAGCTGATAATAAATAAACACCGTCGTCCAAGCAGAAATGGGTCAACTCTTGGCGAAACAAAAATGGTTTTAATATTTATGAGAAATTCGTTTGTAAAAAAACAAAAAAAAAAAATTATAGCGAAACTTTCGATTTTCCCTCTCCGAGATCGTCGGTGTTATTATAATGCGCTCCTCCGCGCAGTGAAAACGGGAAGCCCGAAGATTTCGCCCAAAACGGATACCGGAAGGATTTGTTCGCGACTCGCCGTCGTGTCGGTGAATTTTCTAACGATCCTCGCGAAGTCTTCACGAAAACTGTTATTAGCGTAGTATTCACGTGCCACGTGCGTATTATAATATTATTATTATTATCCTATACACGTGGATACCCTGCTTCTTTTAAACGCCATGCGCTTTAATTAAAAAAATAACAACCAAACCCATTTACTATTTTGATTTATCGTTTTCACCTCGGGCTTTTCATATGATAGTATATAATATTATGTACAGTGTACACTCTTATAAATATATATATATATATATATATTATATATTTATGCGTATGTATAGGTTCCTGCGTGGTATAATATGTACAACACACACGTGCTGTTTACACGTCGATAATGGTCTAGTAAAATCATACACGGCTATGCATTAATAATCGTGGCTCTAAGCACTTTTGGACTAAATTAAAAAATAAACTTTGAACGCAATTTAAATATAATCTACGATGTGAATTTAAAAAGTTTTCGTCCTTGAAATATGTTGTTTAATCTCCATTTACACGAAAAGGGTTTAAACACTTGGTTTGTGTGCGGTGTCTTAAAAAGCTTAAATTTAACACATTAGTGAAAGTTCAAGACTAGCACTGATTTTCAAAAAAACATTAGATGGCTGTGCATGGATAACATTTACAACAGCGATATAACATAATATATTTATTATACTATAAATTACGTTTTTCCGTTCGTAAAAATATTAATACTATTTTAACTTTGACATACAACTATGATTTATTAATGCATGAAACAATACGCCGTTAATAAATTACATACTTTTGAAATTTAATTATTCAGATAATACGAGAATATTAATAAGCAAAACTATTCATTTGCATATGAATATTAATAAACGTATGTAGGTACGTTTTTAAGTACCTTCGATGCATATAATATAGTGATAATATGTAATAACAAATATTGAATTTTTTCACTGAATTTAAATAATGATTCGTACATTAGATGTAATAATAGAAATTAAGAAATACGGAAACAAAATATTCAATATTCTACAATATATAGATATAGAACATTATCAAATAATATTTAAGGGTGTAGTTCAGGAATCCACATTTGTATATTCTATCCTTATAAAATATAAAAATCGTATTTATTTTAAACAAGTAAGGGCATTTTTACACGTATTTTAATATTGACGTTGGCTCAATGATTAATAAAAGCAAGAATCGTTTAACCGTTTAAACGTAAATCATCAGCTAAAGATTTAAGTTTAGAAATAAAATGCATCAAACTCGTCGGTGGGTTGGAGATAAATCAGAAAAATTGTTGAAATTGCTCACAATAAATTAATGTAGAGTCTAAACGGCGAAAAGAACGCAACGGTTAAAATTTCCCTGGGAAAAGTATAAACAAAAATAGATCATTTCTTTTTGTATGATTTATCGCGGTTTCACTTTAATACTGATAATTTATTATTAGTAGGGCGGAGATATGCAGTCCATTATTATAATAGTTCACAAGTCAACAGCTCGCTCGAGTTATTTGTTCTTCGGCCACGGTTTATACATAGTAAAATATATTATATTATATTGTCATGCTGTATAGCGACTGAATATTATAGAAGCAGCTATATCGAATAAAATGGCGATTCGTTTAATTTAAGTCTTTGCACAAAGATAACGAACGGATGGTCCCGCAGATCGCGTATTCGCGCGTACCTACCTCCCCAACACAATAAATGGCATCGGCCGGCAAAACGGTGGGCTGTGGCAATACGATAAGAATAACCTAAACTTAACTATACGCAGTAATTTCGGATGAAAATCGCTTGATATGTTGCTAATGTTGGTAAGTACTAAGTGCCTATCTACCTACCGTTTAAGCCCGGGTAAAGTTAAATTGCACTTATTTTCGTCGCATTTCACTGGGGACAGAAAAGTGTAATTTTCAAATTGCACTCGTTACATCGACACACGCATGCTATTTTAAACTAAAATTAATGTAAGTTCTATGGAATGATCTAATTGAGTGCAATTTGAACATTTTTGACTCGAGTGCTATTTTAACATTTTACATTATACCTTTTTTTGAATGCAATTTAAACATTTTAGTTAATGGTAAGGACCTTGGGAGTGCAGTAGACAATTCCCATAACTATGATGGTGTGATAAATGGGTGAAGTCTGACTCCGAAAAGTCATGTTCCTCTTTGAAACTGAATGACCGTGACGCGTTTTATATATATATTTATATGTATTATATTATTATACAGTGATTTTTGAAAATTTTAAATACCTAGGTATATTATATAATATACTAGAACAGATTTTCAAATGCTTGAGATTTTTAGTATCTACTTACTTCTTAAGGAGTGTCCTGTATAGAGAATAGATATTCAAACTTCTCTTTTCCAAACGAGCACCCTCTTTGTCCACTGTAAATTATTTAACAGATCATTTTTCTGCAAATGTTAATGTATCTAAATCAAAATTCGAACGAGTTGTATTGAGATACATAACTTTGTACCTAATAATAAGTCTATGGTAATGGTTTAGAAGTTATGGCCTACTATGGCGACTTGAACATTTTAGTTATTCATATAATCAACATTTATAATTTGTAAAATTATAATTAATTTTATAGACCCAATATTACATAAATTTTATTTTTTCAAACCCATTTTTAAGGGATTTTATCCTTAGTATAAGCATTTTAATAACTGATTGTTTGAATTTTGAATTAGGGGTCTATCGACATTTTAAAAAATATACTATATTATTTTCAGTAAAAAGGGGAGTTCTCATTTGAAAATCGGGTGTATCGCTTTAGTAGTACACAAAGTCTCAAGAATTTGAAAATATACCTTCTTTAATAGTATCCTAAAAAATTCCAAAAATCACGATTTGAATAAAAGTAGGTGGCTAAAAATTGTAGCGAACATGGTTGCCGGTTGGTAACCTGCATATAATATAATATCTACTGAAGTGTGATTGGGTATTTACGGTAGAAGGGGGGGGGGAGTATACAAATTCGTAATAGGTATTGATAAAACGTGGGCATAATTATAGGGCATAGGCGTTGAATGGGGGGAGGGGGTTTAAATGGCTATGACCCCCTGGAATTTTGTTTAGCCACCCCCCCCCCCCCCCTATGCCATAGTTTTTTTAGTTACATTTTTAGAATATAAGTTTCGTACCAGAAATATAATAAGCTATAGCCCCCCTATATAAATTCATCACGTTACGCCTATGTGTATTATTATGGCCGTATGGGCATTTTTATCGTTATTTTAGGACAATTTTTTTTTTTTTTTTTTGGCAGTCGCACCGCACGTGGCCAGAGCCGTAAATATACAAGTCTCGGCCGAGGCCGATACAGAACCAATTAAAAAGCTCGACGTCAAAGGCCACGTATATAATATACGACATATACGTGTATACATTATGACGTGTATGTGATGTGTCGTAGTATATATATATACACACACACGCACAATATTATTATATAATACGGTACCCCGGAGGAAGAGGTAGCGCGCGCGACGGGACCGGCGAGGGGGTGGCGTCATACGGCGTGTCTGTAATAAAACGCGTATATAACGTCCGCGACCGCCGCCGCCGCCGCCGATATTATACGACTAACGTTGTACACATAGATTATTATGAGCGTAAGTCACAATACGTGTACCGCGCGCTAGCCACACCGCCTTTGCACGGGGGGGGGGGACGGTTGCGCGCTCGTTACATAATATATATATTTTTTATCTATGTATATACGCACGCACACACACAATATAATAATAATAATATAACGTCCCGCGTGTGGGTTTTTTTTTGTCTCTGTTCGGTATCTTTTTTTTTTTATTGCCGGCGTGAGGACATCGTTACCGCACCGTCGCGCGCCGCCGCCGAACGTATTTTATTATCGCCGCACAAGACCCCATCGGGTCGGTGCCGGTCCGTCCGGTCGCCGCGGCACGGACCGTCGCATAATATTACCTTACATATTATTATTATTGTAATATATATATATATATATATATTATATACATATGAAACCGCCGAACGGCCGGAACGCGAAATCCATAGATAATACCTATGATAATAAAAATTGTAATAATACGATATACGTATATAG
Organism: Metopolophium dirhodum; assembly: GCF_019925205.1. Lineage (NCBI taxonomy): Eukaryota > Metazoa > Arthropoda > Insecta > Hemiptera > Aphididae > Metopolophium > Metopolophium dirhodum. The sequence goes on along the minus strand of NC_083563.1, from coordinate 23,034,459 downwards.
GTACCTATGTCATGGGTGTATAATGTCAACAAGAATTGGATATAATGTCGACATTTTGCAGCTGATAATACTGCAACATTAGCCTCCGTGAATATGAATACATTTTGGCTGATGTCAAGCCGGATAAGTGATAACGCGATATTAGCCGACTAGACAAGGGGCAAGGACCTTTGGATTATGTCATAACGACTAATACATGTGGATACGGAATAGGACATGCATTGTAAATAGGGGGAGGGCTTTAGGGGCTAAGCCTCCAAAAATGTCCATAGCCCCCCCCCCCAAACATTTCCTACATTTTGTTTTAAGCTTATTCAATATTACCAAAGTAAGGCTTTAGCCCCCCCCCCCTAAAAAAAACCCCAAACGCGATTTGCGCTTATGATTCGAGTGTCCGAGTGTGATCGGTGACCATAATATAGTTAACCAATGTGGTTACATGCGATCAAGGTTGAGGATGTATCCTCACAAGTGATAATATTAAATTATATTAATATTTTAGAATAATAATGTTTTTTTATATTTATGAGCACAACATCAACAACGGCGAACTGCAGTAATCAAATATTTTTTACTGAACTTAATATTGATGATAAACAGTGAACTGAACTTTCACTGTGTTGATTCCTATATCACCTTTTATATGCCGGAATCCCTACAGATCAATTTATTGGTATTAATTTAATATTATTCAAAATCATGTTTATTGTGATAATAGTATGAAAAATTAGTACCGAATAATCTTGTTTCGTTAATCGTCATTTATTTATTTATATAAAATCAACGGACAAATTGACCAAAGCCCTTTAACAAAGAAAGAAAAACATTACATATGAATTGGCACAATATGAAAACTAATAGACAAGTGATAAAAGTAAAAATAACAAGAAATACAAAGACAAAATTTTAGTCTATAAAACAAAACTATAAAATAAATAATTAGGCATTATGTTTTAAAAATAACAAAGTTTCAGCTTAAATACTTGGCGAGACAAAACAAAAAAATCTAAGACTGTGGAGATTCTATTGGCGTTTAAAATGGCTTTAGAAAAACATGAATTTTTTCCACTATTTGTATTAAAATTAGGTGTATGGAACAAATCAGAATTTCGTGTATATCCACTAGGGATTCTAAATCCAATTAAATTTAAAACAGCTTGCCAGTTTATATTATTATTTAAAATATCATAGACAAAAATTATATCTATTAAACCACACCTGATGTTTAGAGAGTCAATACCTATAGTGTCTTAAACTAAAATGAAGAAGTCTCTGGAGATAGTACAATGAGAATAAATAAGGCAACTCTTTTCAGAAAGTTATTCGTCAAATCTACATATATCTGCATTCAAATAGAATACATATTGAAGTTAGGCGCTTAGTTATCACGGACTAAGATATAATGGACTGGTATCGTCAATACCTTAATGTTAAATTAGTTATGAACCAATGTTTTTTTAACTGTATTCATTGGTCCTAACTCTTCATGGTAGAATTATGAGGACATGTGGTTTATAATCATTAAAATACGTATTTATTGATGAAACTAACTATATGTATATTATAATATTTAAATAGGTATATGCTTCTAATATCTAAAAGTAATTTTGAAACTAAATAAAGTAAAGTGTTGATTTTTGAGGAACGTGTCAACTTTTGCAGCGAGCAAATGATAAGTCAATACCTACATATACTACATATTTGTCATGAATATAAACAATATTATATGTGTATATAAACAATATTTAATACTGCAGTAAGGTTAAAAAAAATATTAGTCGGTGGAACGTTTCTCGTATTTTAGGGGTTGTAGTTCCCCCTGCAGATTTTTTTTTCCAGTTTGACCGCTGGATTACACGGTTGTATATTATCATATTAGATGTATACAAAGCGAAACGACTCTTCCGTACGAAACGACTGTACGCAATAATTAATAATTCATTTAATATTCATTCAGGTATAAGTATAAGCGACCCGCACAGCGTCTGCACCGCGTCAAAAGAAAAAAAATGACGTCCGTTCCGCAACGTGCGAAATATTATATACTGTTATAATGTTTATGTCACGTCGCTGGGGCGCGAGTTCCCGTTAAAATCTCCGTTTTTATTGCCCGGTCCGGATCGCATAAAATAATATAATAATATATTATATTGTTATACGTCGCGAGTTACACAACATTACAACAACAGCCGTATACCACCCCTGACCCGCGTGTGTGCTGCAGGGGTATTACGATGGCCGTAACGCTCGCGGGGGGGGGGGGGCTGCACGGGTTTACTGCACCGATGATGTGTGTGTGTGTGTATGTAGGCCGCTTATATATATCGTTTTTATTATCGCACACACCGGGTATAGTTGTGTACGTATAATATTGTATTATGTTCGCGTATAATATTGTATTATGTTCGTATAACAATAATAATATATTCTATAAAGGGTGCAGCGGCGCGCGCGTTTTCGGCCAAAGTGCGTTTCCGAGAAGTCGTCGCCGCCGCCGCCGCCGCCGCCGCTGCCACCGCCTGTCGGTCGGTAAACAGCCGTCAGCGTCGATGGCGCAGACTGGTCGGCGGTGTTGTGGCAGGGAGAGCTAGGGTGCAATAACCCGGGAAACGCGACGCAATAACCGCGAGCGCGAGAAACCGTCACCATGTACCATATATACGCGTATGGATGTTATACAGTGTGTTTCCTTCTACGGCCCCGGCCGTGTTTTCTACCGAAATAGACCTACCACCTCACAACTGTACCGACTATCCTAGTGATCGGATAAATATTCGGGAACCATAACAGAGTCCGACACGAAGTTTACTTCAAAATTACTTTTTTGTCACGCCTGCACCGAAAGTTTGGTTTTCGATAGCGGTTAGAAAAGCGAAATTGTTCCGTCCAGCGGACGGTAAAGTGGGAATCCCTAATAGTGTCGGGCGGTAAAGTGCAAATCCCAAAAAGTGTCGGGCGGTAAAATGGAAACCGTTCGGGAAGGCAAGTTCAGTCTTTGGCGAAATGCGGCCCTCGCCTGCTGCTCGTGCCGCACACGTCTAAAATAGCTCACTTCCCGCCCTTGCCACATAATATACTATTCCACTTTTTTAAAATATTTAACTCTTAATTATATTTTTAAAGTTTGAATTTTAAGAATTATTTGTAAGATAGTATATTTCAAGTAAATTTCATGACAAATTCAAATGTGTTTTCAGAAGTTTTATTTCGATAACGGTTTCAAATCCAGCATACCTCTAAAGCTGAAATTATCTGAATTACATCGAATTAAAGTTTCAATTTAATTGAGTAAATTATTGAATTTATCGATAACCATCTTATGATATTCCAAATTTTCGTTTGATTTTGCGTATTTTCAACTCGTCTTTAACTCGTAATTCAGTAAATTTTGGTTATTAAATTATGGTTGAAAAATCAAGATGACTTCAAAAAAATCGGTACATCAAAATCTGGTGTTGAATAACGCGTTGCGTTTAAAAATTTGCAATTTGCGTATTTCACATGCGCATAATCAAAATACGCATAAATATCGTCAAAAAATGTATATTTTAGTATTGCATATTAAATATAAAACCTCATTTCAATCTCGATATCTTTGGACGTCTGGACACAAATAGTTCGTGTATCCTAAAAGGTAACACACTATATACATACGCCACGTATACCCGATAGTATAATATAATATCATGTAACCATTTAATAGGTTGTAGGCAGGTACATAATACTATAATACGTAATAACATTTAATGTATGAATACCGTATTATTATTATTATTATACGGCGGCGATCGACTCAAACGCGCGCGGTTATTCTTTTGTCGGCTAGTTATATTTTTATTTTTTCGGGTGGAAGAGGGGGAGGGTGCTGGTGAATACTTTATCGGCATAATATAACGATGTGGCCGTAAAGCCGTTTTTATTATGTATATTCGCTTTGACTTCTGTTCCCGGAAAACCCATCACTGTTCGTGTTGGCCGTGGCCGTCGGGTCGCACCCGATTAACCTGCAACTTTACGACGAGACGGTTGCATGTTATGTTGGTATTGCAGTGTTATACCTATATAGGTAATACGATGTTACATATTTTGCATTATTATTATTATTATTATTATCATTAGGTATAACTCACACGGTTCGCCGGTTCGCGGTTATTGGCATATTTTATTTTAAACGTTTTTACAATCTGTAGAAGATAACAAAAAGAAAAATGGACGCAAAACTTATTTCCACGACTTTTATTTTGTAGTTCATTTAGGTGGGGTCTATGACCAGCTTGTTTGAAGTATTCTGAGTGGATTTTCATTAATACCTATATATGACTTAAATATAAGGCAAAGTAGTTGGGAAAGTTCGTCGGTTGTTTGCATTTTTAAGTCTTTATGTAAGCCCCATACCAATGTTTTGAAATGCTTCAATTATACTGTTTGTTAATTATAATATGTTTCAGTTTTACCCTATACGGTTGTATTTATATTATAAGACTATAAACACATATTTTATAAACTAACTGCTAGCTATTAGAATTTATTCTTAGGGTTTAATTTTGGATTTTGAATAGTGTTATATTATTATATTATCGAGATATACCCGCAGCTTACGCATTACGCTGTTCAGGACGTAGGTACAATAGGACGTATCTACCTACATAAACAAATAGTTATTCTGCGTATACACATTACACAATACACAATGCACACACTACACACACACTATACACATATACCATGTTTCATATCCAATCAGATCCGACCACATCAAAATATAAATGTAACCCGGTATAATAATATTATGTTATGGTTGTATTAATAGTTTCGCCACCGACGTTGTATCGACGACGAGCATTGTCATTATTATTATACGGTGTTCGGGGCTTCTACGCGAACGCGATGCGCGTTTGCATACACGTAACGCCGTGTAACCAACATATGAAACGGTATATTATTTTTTTTAGCTAGAATCGACCGTCTGCAATGCGCGCAGTAATAATCGACCAACCAAATTTCGAATTTCGTATCGCATAACACAGTTTGATCGTATAATATTGTCATCGTTGTCGGCAGAATAAATCCATCTACTACCTGCAGTGACCACTGTCAGATTGGTAGTCGTTGTGAGTTTTGTTCTTATACCTATCCGTGGTATTTTTTGTATTTAAAATTAAGTTGATACAAATATTATTATATGATTGTATATCTGAATGCCGTATATATTGGTTTTGGTTTTAAAATATGATTTTTCATTTTATTACGACGAAACGTCAAACTGCGTGTCAACACTCGTTTATTAGGTACATACCACCGATGTACGGAATGTCGATATTATTATATTGGCCATATATAGAGCATAATTATATTATTTAATTCATATGGTTGATCCGCCCTGCTGTGGTTGTTTACTTACAAAAATATATCAAATCCAAAAACTAGATAGAGTCAAGTAGGTATACAAAATGTCTAATTAGTATTTTTGTAATATTTTAAAATTGTAAAAACTTTAAACATGTAGACAGAATTAAATAAGTTAAAAAAGTAAAAATTATATTTATTTTAGTCAAAATTATAAAATATATTATTATACATTAATAGAGAGCAGATGATAAAAATCGTGGGAACTCCCTAACAAATTATTGGCCTCTATACAGGTGGGGCCATTCGGGTTATACATCTCACCCTAAAAAATGCACGTCAGCACCGTGTCGTGTTTTAAGAGAACGCCACATTATCCATCAGACATAAATACATAGCATCAATGTATGAAACATTTCTGTGGTCCGTATTGAAATATTGAATACTTGTCAATTGAATGCACAATTTTATGTAAAATATCAAAACATACGACACAGACAGTGCAATATCGATATTTTGAATACATATATTGGTCAAAATAATTAAATTACATATAAATAAAACTGAATAATAGCAAAACGCCTCGTCTTTCGATTTGGTAATTAGGTCAATAAACTCTATTGTATTGACCCACGGTGAGCCTACAGTGCCGGTCGTACAAAAAATAAATTTCCACGTCACGCGCTTGTGATACCTATGTACATGTTATAAACGATTTGACGCGTGTCGTGGCCGTCATACAATAATGAATATCTAATAATATAATATTAACACTACTTGTAATATTGCCATAAGGATAAAAATAAATAAAATAAATACTATAATAATTAATATCATGGAAATCGTGATATTTTAACAACACAAAATTATATTATCATGACGTGATGTATATATAACTACACCGACGCGTGATCCGTTTACGAAACAATTTATTTTATATAACGACGTATAAAACGCAATAATATATTGTTCTGTATATTATGCGATAATGAGATGCGCGTATCGCGATACTATAAGACTATATAATATATTATTATTATTATTATTATTACTGTATATACGATGCCCGCAGCGTTCTTTTTTTTTTCTCGCAAACGTGAAATAGAAACCGTTTCCGACTCGTTGAATTATTTGCGTTCGATTTAAATAGACGCCGACAGTTTTATGTGTGTAATGTGTACATTATCTGGCGTAACGGAAAATATTCCCAATGTCCCCCATATCGAAGACGGCAAAATAATTGCGCAGCGTATAGTATTTACGACGAATATTCATAAAGGTCGCTCGTTGTGTTATACAGTTTAGTTTAAATGTCCCCGGACCTCTCTATAGGACGAACATTAAAACCAACATTGCCAAGCCATTAGCGAGACAATGTCTAGACGCGCGCGGACAAAGACGCGGTTTCTGAAAGTAAACCGCTGAAACAGGACGACCGACGCTATTTCGTTTGGTCGAATTACGATATCGGACTTAAATAATATTGGTTAGGTTTATATAGGGCTGCTATAGAAAATAAAACGTCCCTGCACAGACGCGGTCGTCGTCGGTACAGCCAATATTAGCGCAGTCTCCCGATGAGTGTGGTACATAATATATTATGATTGTGTGCATACAATATATATAATACGTATTAGTACATTACGCGTTTATGTCTGTCGGTATACCGGATGTCTTATATGAGGTAGTAGTGGTAGTACGTCTATTCGACCAGAGGTTATGTATACACGTCTGTCGGCAAATATTGTGTCCCGAGTATATTATTCTGTTTAAATTTCTAAGATATACTATGTATAGGTACTCCGATAAGATTTAATGGAAATTTAAAATCGATAACGATATAATATGTGAATCTTTTAAAACTTTTACAACGTTCAAACCTATGCAGCGAGATTGTCGGGGTTCTTGGAAATCATATAAATGAAAAAATATAATATTATAATCATAAATAGGTACAGTATATAACTATATAGGAATAGTATATCATTAGTAGTTAGTACTATTTTTAGTACTTACGTTTGACATCCTGAAATAATAATATATAATTTATTTATTTTGTTAATTTTATTTGCAAATTTGGCAAATTTTCAGATGTACGAAATTGTTATGGTCTTAATTAATTTTGACGTTCACTGGTATAACTATTCATACAAGACACGAGGTAAATTATGTTGATTGATGAAATAAAAAAAAATGGTAATGCTTTATTCCGTATTGCCGCATCCCGTATACTTATATAGTCAAAAAATTTAATTACTCCGCATCTGCTTCCGACCAGACATCAAATCCGTGCAGCGTCTGTTGTAGTTGTTAATTTTATTTGTATGTAATTTATTATATAATTACTGTTTCTTTCTCGATATAATAAAACATAAATGCAGCGTCGTATTTGACGTAGGTAGTTATGATATTTATAAAAGGCCTTATTTTATGTAATACACGCGTTCCACCCTTACGAAAAAAAGTTTAAAGTTTATTTAAGTTTAGAATTCTGTATACCTATTTGTTACAATTTACAACGACAAATTTAGAATTACATATATAATCCCAATCGTTTTTTGCAATGACGTTTTTTTGTAACACACTTTATTACGATGTTTTTGACCTTGGCTTCTGGTTTTAAGAGGCACTGGACTGTCACACATACAGATTGTCCAGAGGAAACTATGACCGATAGAGGGCATCTGAAATAAGCAATAATAATTTTTCTCTATATTATATGCCGAAAATTGTGTACAATTGAGATAATAGCTAACCGTAAGATATTATTGCTCAAGCAAATTATTAAAAGATTATGGTATATAATACCTATTATGATGTGTTCTAATCTATTTGACTGTCGTATTTTAAGCTTCGTGTCAAAAAACTGTTTCATATTTTTTTTCTCGTTTCACCGTGTATCGAGCACGTTTTGATTTATTATGTAACGACTTGGGTAACACATTCTATGAGCGTTGGCAATCGCCGCCGAGGTACGGATCACTACAAGTGATTAATATTTGCACAATATTTTCATGTACCAGTGAATATTTGCGAATTCGGTGTCCCACTCGTCTTCTGCACCGGTGACGTTTAAAATAAAAAAAATTGCGACATTGCACGGTAATTCGGGTGACGTATATTACGGTTTGTACAGTGCGGTATTTAAATCGGCGTGCCTACATAATATAATAATATTATATTAACGCAGCTATATAAAATATTATAATCGTATGCAACCACGATCGCGGTGCGCATTATTATAGTGCCCATATAACGCGCCGCACGTGTCTGCCGAGTAGTAAAATAATAATATGGTCTCATTATATTACATTATGATATACGTATTTTATTATACATTATTATTATTATGTCGTCCGAAACACCCATCCGACTATAGGCCGCAGGAGCGGATTTAATTTCGATTGTGTATCACACTATTATATTGTTATACCGAATACTTTGTAATGACACGCGAGTCTTGAGTAACGACTATCGAACACCAGCGAGCGTCTTAACAACACGATAAACATTTTATCGACGAGGCGCATTTAAAACCGCCACGGTGCAATATTGTGATATTATTATAGTGCACACTTGAAACCGTCGGGTGATGACGAAAACGACGACGATGATTACGAAAGCGACGACTGCGACCAGGCCGCCGACGGAGATATTTATATTACTATACGAAACGTTTATGTTATCCGGAGAACGGGGTAGTCGCGGCTTTCCGAGAACCTCCTCCCTCCCGTGTTGCAGCAGCAACCCCACCGCGTATAAAAATGAATAATATTATATTATATACAATGAACGCTGGCCGATTCTCCGAAACGCCGTGAATTCCCGGCGATGATACGCTGCAGAGCGGTATATAGTCTGAACCAAACGTTATCTAACAAATCAAGTTTTGAATAAATGAGAAATAGTTCCTGCTAAGTAAGACGGAACTTCGTTTATTGCATTCGCAGAGAGGATCGCGAGCATGCTGTGCGTTTGTTATTCTTCTACGAAATCACGATGATAATAATAATAATATTGCATTATACTATTATGACATACCTATATGAGCTACGTCAACTCTAGTACAACTGTAGTACAATGTTACATTATTTTTCCAATGTGGATAACATATTTTGCTGACGGTTGTAACCTGAATTAATTAATATGTTTTTCGAGTTTCGAGACTAAACATATTGCTTTGTATCGATATTGTAAAATAATGGTTGGTGCCATGCGCAGCGTGTATAAGATATAATATGAAAAGAACGAAAAATACAAATTTCAAATAATGCCGCACAGCGCCGCCCATTGTGGTAAAATTATTTTGGGGAAAATCGTACGGGATAAAATAAAATGTAACTTTAAAGTTAACTATAAAATAATAACAAATTAATTTTGGACTTGCTCGAACTTGCTTTTTTACTGTAAAAGTCATAATAACTGGCACGGTGCCTGCAGTTCGTACGGACGCGTAATTGATATAACTTTCAGCTTTCGTCAAATTGTATGTTATAATAATTAATATAGATACCAAAGTGTGTGGTTTTGTATTCCGTGTTTAATGGTAGTAATAATTACTAATTACTAATAACTCTCTATATATATGAAGACTCTCCTTAACATGATGTTATTATAATAATTGTTATGTTTTTCTGTGAAATGTGATTCCTAAGTCGTTGTTTTTTTCATTTTTGTAAATGCATTTTATTTATGCATACACAGATAGACTGTATTATTAATTTAGCGTTTAAAATTCAATTTTTACAATAGTATTATAATTTATAAATATGAAATATGAAATGTAAACACCGCATTAAAACCACAAGTACCTATTCGACTCGAGCATCGTATATTCGTATATATATAGTTGCATATTGTTAGATTACGGCGTAGGTACAACTTACAAAACCAGTAACCACGTAGTTTCCAAACTCTTGTGGTTTGAACTTGTCTAGAGTGCTATCGATACTACAAAGTAGATATTATTATAATCTCTCGACGATGGCAAATAATCTTGCAGTTTTTATCACGTTAATCAATATAATATAAGCTATTATGTCCCTGTGAGCTATAATAATTGATACTATTAAGTAGGATTTTTGAAATATTTATTATATAATTTAATATACTTGTTGGATTGCATAAAGCTTTTCGGATTTTTAAGTCGAATTTCTGTTTGTAAAGATGATTTTACTATTACATTTTAACATAATTATATATACAATTTTACGTTTTAATTTGTATTGTTCCAGGATCTACGTTAAACGGACAAACGTTATTAGAATTCCCGTGGTCACAGGATATGGGAAGCACTGATTCCGTAAAAGTCAAGTCTGCGAAGCTGTGGTTTAGGTTAGAATACAGGCCGGACGTTCCCCCGGCCGCGCGTAGGACCCACCACAGTCACAATGTAACTCTGTGGCTGTTCAAAATAAACTTCCGCACGAACCCAATGCGGAATACCACGTTCCTAAGTGGTAAGGTATGTTTCGCAAAAAATACACAACATACATTACAATTATTAGCGTAGTCGTAGTATTTTAGAAAATTATATTATTGTACCATTTAGATTTGTATTTTAATTTCTACAAAACAGTTTGATAAAGAACTATATTACATAATATATTTATAAAATGTAATTCATATTTTTTTTTCATTCTCGGTAGATTTGAAAAATTTGCATATATTACCATTATATACTTTCAGTTAAGTGGCACCTCGATGATTATTTTAATTTTAATTTTCAAATACATTTATCATATAGAACGCAATAACATTATAATAATTATACTTAAACAATGATCGATTGCGGATGTACGTAATAATCGATTATTGAAGTTGTACATATTATTATAAAAGAATATCACATCGTCCAATGCATATGTATAATCCACAACGGTTGGAAATGATTCAAATAGGTCACTAAAACCTAGTCTAACCCCAAACGAACTGATATAGTGTATATATTATATAATAACTACTAATAAATCTTTTGCCATACAATTTAATGCGATCGCTAAAATAACGCTATAATGTTTCCTAAAACAATAAAATGTGTACACAATTACATACTGCCATGGGTGTTCAGAGTGCATATGGTAACGTTGAGTTCGGAATGATATATCGCGGATAACATAGTATTATGATAATAATATTATTATGCGTTTGAGTGCGACGGTTCAGTACCGCAAACATAGTAATATTATATGGTTGAAAATTACTTACAAATAAAAATGTATACTATTATTTTTTTGTACCAGAGGTTTGGTAATCGACACAAATTATTTGTATCAATCATAAAAAACCCTCATGTGTTATCATCCGAACATAACATAGAATATAATATTATATATAGAACTCGTAGACCGTAGTTTACCCATGTCTTGCAGGTTTTCTTCTCTTCCACTCTATATCGCTATAATGACGCAAGTCGACGGAAGTCCTCAGACTCCCGTGGGCCAGACAGCCTTCCACGCACGTCTACACGCATTCTCTATAATATATAAGTATACGCACGTTCCCGCTCGCACTTATTACTACGTGATTTCTCAAAGGGCGCGTTTATCCCATCATTCTAGTCTAAAACATTTTTCTCGATCGTCGCGCCCAATCACTATCCCCGCCAAACACCCCCGTTCTATATCAACACGTCGCACTGCGTAAACGCGTAGGCACATAACATACGTCTTACAAGAGGTTGATAGTGGGTGGTGGGTGCCGGTATACTATAAGTTTAGGATATTTTTAAAGTCTTCATTTTGTATAAAAATGAGAAGGCGGGGACAGGGCAATGATGTCGTCAATCATCGTATTATATATAATATATGACAATTATTATCAATTAATATAATAATGTATCTGTTATACGTGAAGGCTTGACATTTATAGTCAAATATAGATTCTAAAAATGGGGCATCGGTTTTCTGGTCCTCGCGGGCGAGTCTGAACACATTCTGGCGTGAGTAGGGGGGAGTATTGGCCGAAATATGTCCACACAATATATTTGTGTTTGTTGTAACTGTTGGCGTCAACTCCCGAGTTCACAAGTTTGGTTATACTATACCTATATGGATATATTATATAACGGCGGAAACGCGATCGCAATTCTATTTATTTTTGATACTTCAATTTCAAAGACAAATTACAACCATAAGTGGTCTGCGATGCAGACGGTTAAGTATAAGATCAATAATTAAAATATATGTGGTACAGTACAATATGGTTATGAGCCGTAGGGGGATTTGAGTTACGCAGTGCCTCACGTAAATCCTGCTAGTCCGAAAAAAACAAAACAGCTTGCATTTTGCCGCATCTGACGCATCGTATAGTGCGGCGGAATAGCATGATCAGTATAGGAATATTGCCGAACTCGTCTGCGTTTACGTATAGGACAAGACGTTAATCTTACGAATTTTGAAAATATAACATAATGATGGCCCATTTATCATAATAGACTTATCGTTTGCGTAGAACTTGCAGCTTCGTTGTTTTTTTAGTCTCTTAATCCAACCATACCGCCCTTAAGTCCACCTATGTGTACGCACTGCAGTATATAATGCGAGGATACTGCAGAGATATAGGTACGCGTAAACAATGGTTTACAATGCAGCCAGTATGCGGCGTCCCACGTACAGTATAACGATATTAAAATATTAAAACACCATAAAATAATATTACTAGGGGCTCTTTCACCGACTCGCTTCACTCCCCGGCTCCCCGGGGGAAAGGGTCAAGACCCCCGTCGACTTGTGCCAAACCCCCGAGGTACTTTTGTATCTTAAAATTTAATATCTGTAATTTGAAATATTTAAACATAAAATATGTGAAAGATTAAATATTTAAATGTATAAAACTTTTTGATGTGTAAACATCTATACGCGCCCGCTACCAGAAAATGTAAGTGTGTCGTAGTAATTTCATGCAAACAAACGAAATCGCGATACCATAAAGAACGGTTGATCTCAGAAACTTCTTGACCGATTTCAATAAAAGCTATGTCAATTCCTCGAATCTCGGAGGGTCTTTTTAGTTTCTTTTTCAACCTGTATGCGATCGCTATAGGGTGGTTCGTAGACATGAACCTCATTTTGACTCACGAAAATTGAATATTTTTTTGCTTATATATAATTGGTTGTCATTGGTCAGATAATATATTATACTGTTCTCTAATCATTATCAAAATGACATACGTCTTTCAATTTTACTTTTTTTATACAATATATACAAATACAACTCGTCCCACCAGAAAAGCGTTTAGATGTTTACTCAAAAAAAATAAAGTACCGTCATTAGTGCCGACTGGCTCACAACTTATTTTTTATATATTATAGAGAGATTACGGTCTATAGGTATACGAATGTTATACGATATTATAATATTAATTATTATATAATATTTTCATTGCATATTATATTACACGAACAGGAATTCGACGAGCACGCCACGCTGGCGTCTTCGCTGTCGTTGTCGCTGAACAACCTGGGCTGGATATCTGTGGACGTGACGAACACGGTGCGTGAGTGGTACGGGTCTAGCGGCAAACACAGGTTGCGGTTCCACATCGACTGTTCCGGGTGCGGCGGCCTGGTGTCGCCGGTGCTGTTCCACGACACCAGGCAGGCCAACGAGTGGGAGAACCCGTTCCTGATGGTGTACACGGACCCGACGGTGGCGAGGCGCGTGCGCCGCCGGGCGCTGGACTGCTCGCTGGCGGTGCGTGGCCAGTGCTGCAAGCAGCGGTTTTACATCAAGTTCCAGGACATCGGCTGGGACTCGTGGATAATCGCGCCCGGCGGCTACTACGCAAACTACTGTCGCGGCGACTGCGGCGGTGTGCACAGGACACCGGACACGTACCTCAACTTCTACACGCAGGCCATCGAGGACTACCGGAAGGCCAAACACTCGTCTATATTCCAGCCGTGCTGCGCGCCCGTCAAGTTCTCGTCCATGTCGCTCATCTACTTCACCGACGACGGTAACATCATCAAGCGGGACCTGCCCAAAATGGTCATCGACGAGTGCGGTTGTCCTTAATGACGACGAGCCGAGAGTGGACGAGTACGCGCGCACGCGTGCGAAATCATTATTATTATTATTATTATTATTATTATTGACGATATAATAATATTACGATCATATTATTATTATTTATATTTGAATCGCGCACGCTGCACCGCGTATACCGTATACATGTATTATTATTATTATTATTATTATTATTTTTGTATACTTGAAAATTGAAATGCGATTACGTCGTATATTGTGACTCCGAAATGCGACATATACGCGGGACGACGCACACGGCGTGTATAATAATACGTCCCTCGTCGACGGCCTTTCTCTATAATTATTCTTCCTTTTCTTCTTCTTCTGCTTCTTCTTCGTCTTTTCTTCGTCTTATTCTTCTCATACTTCTTTTTATATCACTATCGTTTTATTATTTTTCTATGCGTACTTTCCAACGCTTCCGACCAAAGTCACGAGTCACAGACCCACGCTTACACCCGCGATTCAAAATGATACCTGTATAATGTTCCGAGTGGGTCCATAAAAAAGGTATATCCTTCCCAAACTAAAAATCATTTATGTATTGCATAGCTCATGTTCGTCCCATTTTACACGGAACGCGTTCACCCAGGGTGCACCCACGAGGAGGTGAACCAGATTATATCCCAATAATTTGCTTAAATGATTTTTATTTTTTACAATCGTTAAATATTATTTTCTCTAATGTTGTCGATTTAACATTTAAATATTATTTTTTATTAATAATTGCACCACAAATGTATTTTTGGTTGATTATTAAATGTCATTATCTTCACTGAATCCAAATCGTTTGTAATTTGCATTTTGGTGAATTTTCTGACACTGTTCTCAATCAATGTAATTTGTTTAGGTTTTGATGAGAAGATTGAATGGACGATATCTATAAATTTGAATTTTTTTTATATTTCTAAAAATTAATATAGGTAATCATAAACCCGAGTGAGGTTAATACAAATGACGAATCACAAATATTAACGTTACAGTTACGGACGCAGTCAGGCTCTCCCAAAATTGTCTGCAGCGAAATCAAATCCTCGACTGTACGTAACTATACAATATATTATATTTTATACTGCCGCGTAAAAATATATAATTATAATTTATATACGTATACGATATATTTTGGTCGTACGATAGGCGATGCACAGCTCTATTACACAGATATAAATCTATACCTATATACTAGATACAACAAACGCGACTGATCTTATAGCTACTGCGGCCTGCGACATTTCAACCGTATACCTATAGTTGCACGCGTTACTGCGTTACGACCTACACAGATTTATGTCCGCGTTCGTTTTACCGCAGTTCTCTTCACGGATTTTTGACAATCGATAAACCCATTATAAACACGGCAGCGCTAAACTTATGATATTAAAATGAAACTCTGGCACGTCCGTTATAAATTCGTGATTACGCAACAAGGCGACACGTCTATCTAGTATTTTTCATTTTCATTTTCCGCAGCGCCCGCGATGCTGCGGAAATTATCGCATTGATCAGATAGTGAAGACCATATAAAATAAAATATGTATGACGATCGACGGATGTGACGGAAAATATTTTTCCGGACGACATGCCGATGGCGGTCTCAAAAAACGCGTTATGCTGTAAGTTGTAGGTTTTAGATCATTCTCGGGATTTAATCTCATTGATTTTCGTCCATTATATTAATTATTATTATTCATGTCGTCGAAACGCAGACGATAAACGGACGTCATGTTATACCGCGTGATTACTGATTATATTAATATTATATTATCTTATAATACATGTGGCGTGCATTCGTGTGGAGTCGGAAAATATTTCTTGATGCGGGGCGGACGACTCGTCATCCTTGTATTGTTGTAAGTTAATGCGACTTTTATTTTGTATTTTGTTGGTTTTACTGATATTTCGGGGGAGGGGGGGGGGGGGTTGCGTTCACCTCTGACATTCGTAATTTAACGCACTATATATCGCCATTAGACTATAATATTATATTATAATATATATAATAATATAAAACCAATTTACCCATCGCTGTTAGCTCGTAGCTAATTTTATATTTCGTGTGCATATAATATATTACATGATGTGTGCATGTGTGTATATTGTATACGATTGCGTATAGCCTAATTTTACCCCATAAATAAATATAAATAAATATATATATATTATATACTTATTATATATATTTATCGTTGTAAATGTATAGGAAAGTGTTATAATATTCTTATTCGAACACTTCGGAAATAATAATAATAATAATATTAATTATATATAGTAAAATTGAATTAGTAGCAATTCAAACTTCATCTTATAAAATATATATAATAATAAAATATATAATACATAGATATATTATATACCCACTGCACTAGCACGTTCCATTTGATTGTTGGTTTTATATTAATGTTTATGACGTAAAAAGCTTAACTTACGATACTTGAATATTCCATATTATATACAAAGGTACATAATATTATTATAAGTAATTATAGATTATATAGATTCTAAATTATTAATAATAATAATAATTGTAATAATTATTATTTTAGAAAAATGTTCTGTGATCTCTTATAAGACGTTTGTGTGTAATAATTGTTATCGAACAGAAATCGTTTATTATAAATTAAACTCCCCATCGGCCATCACCAAAATGTTACAGTGCACAGCGCACATGGAATAATATATAATGAATTTCCTCGGTTGTCCACAAAATTAATAATTTGAATAATAACATTTTTTAGGGATTTTTTTTTACATTTTTGAAACTTACCACCGCATATTATTATAACCGATCTCAATTGAAGGCAGGCCCCCGTCGTCAAATTTATTAAAACCGCAATGGCGGAGTCAACTCCGAAAAATAAGATAGTGTAAAGGTTTCAATTAATCAACAATCTTTTGCAGCGTTTTGACGTTTCAGTGGATTAATGTGCTTCACCGAAGTGAAAACCCAAGGCCTAATCTCCCCCTGTTTTCTACCACCATTGTATTATACTTTAAAGTGTAGTAAAAACGCTTACTGATTAAACAGACTATACGGTAATTTTTCATTTTTAGCAAAAACCGACAAATGCTCTGATGAAACATCAGCAACTGGCAGCTTTTTAACCAACTTTACTCCATGGTACCTATGTGAAAATAAAAACTTATTTTGGTATTTCCCTTGTGCATGTGTTATTCTGAATTATTCCACAGAAGTTGTGAGACGTAATTATTATTAATTATACCAAATAATTACCAAATAATCTGTTCAATTGGCCCAAACTATAAAATGTAATGATATTATTATATTATTTTGTGAATGTGTCTCCCATATGATGTATAAAAAATCTATCAATAGCGTTTAAGTAGAAATATTTAAATTAAATTGATATAAACAATTATTATCATACGTATCGAAATAATTAATTTAGCAAAATCGAATATTTAGATAACATTTTTAAAAAATATTTTATCGAATAGCAAAAAAAAACACAGATCAGAATTTTATACTAATATAATGACTTCGGATGTATAGGTGCCCATAGACAAAATATGGAACGAACCAGAATAACCGATTTTAGGAAAAGTTTCGTTCGACGAACGTGACACGCGTACTGTATAATTTTTTCGAATATAATTGTCTGGACGTATTCTTTTTGTAAATTACCTACTACACCATCTGACAGACTAAATTAGTAAGAATCAGTACGATACACCGACCACGACGTTAAGTTCATTCGACATTGTAGTATCGTACTATCGTTAAATATATTATGTACGGACATCATCGTCATAATGAATTAATATTAATTACCCGCATTAATAGAAATGTCCGCGTGACCTTTACGCGCTGCTCGCATTTTATATCATTTAGATTAATTTGAAATGCCTTAGATGAGTTTGTTCAGAGACTGATTCCGAACAGTAGAATAGTGTTATTGTGTTAGGGATGTTGTTTTGTTTAATATCATTTTTTTTCTATCTATCGAATGGACTAATAATAGTATGATAAATCAAATGAATAGAAACACTAGACAAATTTTTAAAAGATCTTAAATTAATTATTTAAAAAAATATGTAAAATTAAATAATAATACCTAGATAAATGTTGAGAAATAAACTTTTCAATTCCCTTTATGTATTTATTTTTTTTTGTACAATAAATATATTTATAATAAACGATATTTCTATATATTATATTATATATAATCTTATATAAATATATTACTAGCCTGATGTATTGTGTACATTTTGTTTTCTAAAAATTATTTTGCCCACATTGTGATACTACAAGCTTTGGTTACTTGTATTTCTTATAACTACTATTTTTTAACTACTATAATATATAATATATATTATATAGAATAAAATATAATATAAATATTATATTTGCACGACGTATAAAAATTAATGATACAATTTTAGTTTTTAGTTTTTTAGTGTTGTTACCTTGCTATAATACGTGCTTTTATGAATATTGTAGAATTTATATTGTTGTATGATAAATAATTACTGATCTTATTATTATTATGTATAGGGAAAATAAAAAAAAATCATCTGTTAGCAATAAATTTGAAACACGATTATTGTAAAATATTATTTATTGACCTTTTATCATATTTGTTTACTCATTTTTCTGCATATCTCACCTAATCACGTTATCCAATTCCTTGACTTCCTATGTACAATACAAATTGCCATTAATAGTAATGTCAGCAGCATTAAGATTTTAAAAGGTATTATTCAATATAAATTGAAATGGGTTTAACTTTATTCTCTATGCAATGTTCAACAATTGCTGATAAAAAGGACAAAATATATTGGAAGTTCTGACATTTTATAATAGGCTCGCAAACTCCGTCGTTCTTAAATCCTATTGATTATACTGACGCGACTATGGCAAAAACCTTCTATTTTATTAAACATAAAATATTACCATCTTTCAAATTAATGATAATGAATATAAATAAACCAATACTGCACAAAAAAATAATATTATTGTAAAATCAATACATCTGTTGTTTAATTCGCAATATAAAATCTATACGATCAATAATATTATTATTATTGATTAGCTAGGATGGTATAATCATATCATATCACATAACCAATAAGCGTACTGGTAAGTATTGTAGTGTTATTGTTTAAAAACGGAATTTGGTATTCTAGAAAATGTATTGTTTAAAATGCATTGTCGAAGGAATAAATACAGTCTATTTAATTATAAAATAATTTAGATTTAAAAAAAAATAAGTCATCAAGTCGAAACTATAATTACGACATCACGCGGACTTTCCGTTTTTAATTTATAAGTCGTAATAAGTAACTGAAAAAACCTTTTGAAACTGATTATTTTATTCAAGAAACACACAATATGTTGTGTTAAAATGGACCAGAAAAGTGAAGTGTAGTCTATAGTCGTATTAAAGTACGCTATTGTAATTATTTTAAAACAAAACTTGAGATAAATTCTAGTATTGAAATGTAATACATTTACTCATTATATGTATTGGGTACCTATATAGTGTATAGATTTTAACATCGTATTTCATGATCATGGTCAAGTATATAAATCTTTATAACTTTACTAGCTATACATTTTAAAAATATTTTATGTTTTAAAAGTTAATACCTACTCGAAAAAAACTCAAAAAATTCGAATGAGTTATAATTTTTAAAATGTTTATTATTTTAACAGGTTTTGATAACCTTAATTAAATTATTCCGATTGCATTACAAAACATGACGATACCGATGATGGGTTAATATCATTATTATGTCATTAATAATTAATACAAATAGGAAATTATTTGCACAAAGAACACTCGAGAAGACATGATCATAATATCAAAATATTTTTAAATTTTACAGTTTGAAATATATTTATTAAAATAAAGCACAAAAGTAAAACATTTTTAAAACCAATTTTACTCAATTTGTATATTATATAAACTGATAAATTGTAGACGATTACCTATCAAATACTATTTTAGTTTGTACGGTATTCATTTGAGCATCGGCTCCTGCATAGGTACTTCAAATAAATAAAGTTAGTTGAGATAATGGATTCCACAGGCTCACTACTTAGTCCATAATGTCAAATAGAACACGCTGCATATAACGTAAATTAGATAAATTTTTAATTAAAGGTTGTTAAAGATCTGTAAATATATAATACACCTTCTAACACTTTTTGTATTCAAATGGCCCATTGTTTTCGAGTTTAAAGATTAAGAGAAAATAGTGGATTGAGTTTTAAATATATTATGAATGCAATGTTACTGAACACAATAAGAAAATATTTTTCTTTATATTCCATAGCGCTTTGTAAAATTTTTTTTCTTGATAAATTAACTATCAGTTAAACTATATTGGACATAATATATATTTATACATTTTTGTGTATTAGTCAAATTCTTAACCCCGTGCTAAACTATAGATGTCCGACTCTAACAATTATCACCTATATAACTGTTATTTCATTTGTTCATTTTATACACCTATATATATATATATTCATAAAATTAAATTTATGTTTGCAATTTTACCGAAAATATAGGCAATACATAATGTCAGACGTGAGTACCATCATTACATATATATTATATATATTACACATAACCGGGTAATGGAGTCCAAGTGAAATATAACAATGGCTTTGGCAGACGCGCAAACGATTCCTAGGACGATAATTTTCTTATTTTTTATTTTTGTTTCTTAATTTATATCTTCTAAGAACATTAGATAAATGTTCAAAGTACTACGAGTTCCGATACACTATTGTTGAAAAACCCCATTTGTATATTATATTATATTATATAATACAATCGCACTCAATATAAGCACTGATTTTTATATATTTTAAAACTGTCAATATTAATTATAAATGCAACCGCTACACATTGTCTTACAAAAGTAAAATACGTTAGGTATATTATTACAAGGTTTTAACAATAAACACAAACGCATTGTCATAATCACGTTAACTCGTCGAATGACGAAGAACGAAGAGTATGATTTTGATTTTACCTATTCATTAATCATTTCTAACCATTAAAAATATTCCGTTGATTTTTAGCGTAATATTTAAAAAAATGTTTATTCATTTTAATTGTGCTTTTATTCTAGATAAAACCATGACAATGTGACTACAATTTATACGCAATAATATGTTAATACAATGCAGCGTAAAATAAATAAAAACGAGAAGAGTTAAAAATGTTTAAACAAGAAACCTATCAACTACCTTGAGATCATTATAAATTATTGAGTAAAATATTATAATTATTGTATTGTATGTACACAGTTACACTATATTATGGTCTATAGTAGCGGTGACTTCCTCTATTTTACAAACTACTATAAAACAAGTGAGTATTTAAAATTTCTGCGAGGGGATATAGAAAATTAAATTTTTGGTCGCTCACTTTACTTAATATAACAATAATAAAAGTAATAAAATAAAAAATTTTTTTTAAATAAAAAATAAAAATCTGGTGTAGTAGTTAGCACAGTTACAAGAGTCAAGACAGCAACCTATAAATTACAGGCATTATTATGTAGGAATATATAGTATAGTATAGTATAGTATAGTATTATATAGTACCTACCTACTCTTAATATAAATAAATATTATGAACTCGAAAAATTAATAAAATAATACATTGTGTTATGTAGTTTTAAATAACTGGTACGAACAATAGTTTAAAAAAAAAGGTTGAGGGGTCCCCTATATCCCCCACATAAATACGCCCCTGGTCGTATATCGCGTATATATCGTGGTATATCGTGTTATTTAACATCTCCTGCAGTCCTGCCTATATACATATATTGATAAAAATATAATATAGTATCAGGAATGGCAATTTTTTTCTAGCGTTATAGCATTGAGTATATATATACTCTGCCCAGATTCAAGTGAGCAAAATTAATTAAATACTGCCCACATTTATATCGAATGGTATATTTTGTATGTATATACGTAAGAATAACGCTACAAAACTATACTTACATATTTTATTCGTTTGATACCTCGACTAGGTATCTATTGTAACCTATCTAACTGTACGCAATGCACATGACGATGGCTGTCGATAATACCAACCGATCCGTAAACTCGACGATAAAGTGATCATATATAGTATATTGCTCGAACACTATATTGCTATATACTACATATATATCTAAATAATATTTCAAAATCGAATCGTAAAACTCTTATTCGATATTTTCGAATGATTATTGTCAAGACGTCAAGTAGTCTGTCATTAGTTGATGATATTAAAACAGCGTGTAGTGTTGTTTTTTCTTTTAATTTAAAAAATACGATGTAAATATATCAGGGATTGAAAAGTTAGTAGTACTAGTATCCTAAGGTAATTTAACTAAGTATTATGTTTACAACGAATATTTCAATTATTTCAACTTCTTAATGAAACACATGTATATCTGTGAAACATGGAGGTAGAAACCGTATAGTGTATGTTAATTTAATAGACATTCAAACCCAGCCTGATGGCAATTAGAAGTTCATAATATGGTCTATCAAGAATAATTCAAGACCACCTTATGAAGTTCGTAATTCTTAGACCGACTCATAAATGGGCTGAAGAAGTAGCCTACGTGTTAAGAGAAGTGGCAAGAAAATTTTCTAATTTGGTGGCCAAAGGACAAGAGTACCTGAGTACGATAGGTGCACTTGCAATACATTATTTAGGATCAATAATAGCCGGTATAAATGCAAAAAATCTGGTCGATTTTGTAACTCAAAGTACCATAAAAGTGGAGTATGTGATATTAATAAATAATATAATGCTATCCATAAATGTCTAAAATTACTTTTTAGTAATAATTAATTAAAAACTATAACTTAATAATAATTAATACTAATTGTATTTATGTCAAACCACTGGAGTGTACTAACTATAACTAACTGGACAGTAGTGTCAACTATTAATAAGCAACTAATATTTGTAGAGTCTATTTCAAGTTTTTTATGATTATTTAAGGGCCCAGTGAGTTGTTTTATTTAATTTTTAATATACATTCAATATTTAACCTATATAGAGCCCAAATCTAATTGAGCTCTATATACAATGCCCAAACAATGTTAGCTTATTCTAACTTTGCCCTCGAAAATCGGGCATTGTGCACAGTGACCGCGGGGCATGTCTGACTTCCTACTTTGACCGTAGTCCGTAACATATATTATATCATATAAATAAGAAAAAAAAATTGTGGTCTTTATATTTATTATTAAAAAAAAATATAGTATAATAAGTATTTTAATTTTTCGAGTCCAATAGATATTCCATACCGATTCTCAGATATAGTTCAATAAAAATATCAATACTATTTATTGCATTGAAATAATTACAGATAAGTACACCGTTCACATATATTTATATATTGTGTTGCATAAACATTTAAAACAGAATTAAAAATTATAATAATATGCTATTTTACCTTATTCGGACTGCTGTTACAAATATTTGTACCAGTGTAATCAGCGTACAAACTGAATTCAAATTAAACTATACCTACACATATATTATCGCCAATCGGTGTACAATAATATGATATATATTCTTAATCGTTTGGTATTTTATGTTTATTGTTTAACGACTCGGGCTATAAAATGTCGTATGTGAAAACACATATTTTTTTTCTGCGTACGTAAGTGTGTATACGGACGTGTGTATGTGTGTGTGTGTGTGTGTGTATGTGTGTGAATGCGTGTCTGAAGACTGGAGCGGAAACAATGCGAAATGCATATCCGAAATAAATAATCGGGAATAATAAATAGAAAGAACAACGGCCGGTCCAAGTTAGCACTTCCGACCGGGCTCATAAAATAGGCGGGCCAAAAAAAAAAATCCGATGGCACTGCTAGCCAACCCCCCTTTTGCCGCTCTATCTGCTTCAATATATACATTATATGCGCCAGATGAACGAAAAAAAATACAAATATATTTATATACCTAAATATATAATACTAGCTGACTCCGTGCACTTCGTTGCTCTTTAATAATGCCAACTCTATATATGATTCAAACATTGTTCAATTCGTTATTTAATATTCGGTGTAATGGTGTTCAAAACTTAAAAATGTTCATCGATCAACTTGAATCTCAAAATACTTGTGCAAGCACCACTTTAAAATGCTTTCTTAGTGCACACTTATACATGGTGGTTCGAAGGTATACCGTGAAATTTCAAGCCTCAAGCTAACATTGTTTAGGCTGTACGTTGATCAGTCAGTGAATCAGTCAGGACACGTTTGATTATAATATTATATTATAGCCCGTGAAACACGCCTGTGATTATGCGAGCGCCGAGCTCTATATTTTTAAGTAGGCAGGTGGATTGCAGACCCCGCGAGATGCGTACGTAGTTACAAAAGTTGTGTTAACTATTAACACGTTGAGTGCCACGGTGTTTATGATGTGCAGGTGTAGATTCCGGGACAACGGTCGACAATGAGTGTTAGGAATACCTACCGTTTTTACGAAGTTATAAATATGGTTTTGGCCAAATATAAAATACCGGTTTAAAATTATATTCAATCGTAATATCTATTTTATTTTTCGTAACCAATGGTAAAAAATTAATTTTCGTTTGCAAAATTGCAATGACAATATTTCAGTTTAAGCTTTAAAAATTAGAAATGTTCAGTTTAAATGTAAAACGTGCAATAGCTGTATAAATGTACCAAATTCAATAATATACCTAAAATACATAATGTTTAATCAATAATAATTAATAAGGTAATTTTGGTAAAGTAGATTCAAAAACTTGACAGTCATTGTATAGGTTTAATTAATTGCGTTATAACTTTTAATATGATAAGCTATACGAGCTCGCGCGGTCGTATCATTAACTTTGGTACCAACTATAATTAATTATATTTAACTTAGGCGTTTCG
Source organism: Metopolophium dirhodum (assembly GCF_019925205.1). NCBI lineage: Eukaryota > Metazoa > Arthropoda > Insecta > Hemiptera > Aphididae > Metopolophium > Metopolophium dirhodum. The sequence continues at coordinate 23,009,183 of NC_083563.1, read as the reverse complement.
GTTACATCTGTACAATATTCATCCCACAAATAATATTTTGTGTATATTTAATATATAATTTACCTATTTGAAAAGAGGTGTTTTTATTCTAATGTTTTTATCGTAAATTTGTTTTCTTGTATCATTAGTACCTACTTATTTTTGTATATACCTACTTTAAATGTGTAGGTACTATAACATAATAATAATTGTTATAATTAATAAGTTTCAATTTTAATCTTAAACTTAACTATTAGTTAGGTAGTAAATTCTAATTACTTATTTATTCAAGGTCAGCAATGTTTCATATTTTTAAACAATAAATTTTACTTTTTTTTATTGTTTATTAACTTGAAAATAGAAAATAGTTTTACTATCAATTTTAATAATTTAGAATAATCAATTTTTATTTCATTCTTATAGTAGTACTTATAGGTATTATATATACTATTGTATAGTTCGAACTTTCGAACGTTCGAACTCCCTCAATGTTTAAAATATATTTTTCAATGTTTTAAAAATAATTCTAACTTAAAGGCCATCAGTGAATGATTTCTTTAGTTCAAGTGATCCACGTGCAGTTATATAAATATATATATATCTATAATTAAATAATTCAAAATTAGCACATACATACAGATAGGCATGGTTTAAGTACCTAATAGATGAGCTCATATGTATAGTAGTTTAAAAAAAAACTGTTTTTATTATATTTTACATTAATAATTTTCAAATAAAACGGAGTGACCAAGCGGACTAAGGCGTCGGTTGTGACGCACACCGGCGCTGGTTTAAACCTCGATTCACGGGTGGCATTTTTCTTCGGGCAAGTCACGGTGTCCAGAGAGAAGTGCCGCCATCCCCTACCCGGGCATGGCAGATACCCATGGGTGCCCACTAAAAATCTGCTAAAACAAAAACACACGTGTTTACTAACCTATAGTTCCTCCCCTGCAGACAAAATAACTAACAGCTAATGGCCATAGTTGCCGGGCTTCACGATCAATTAAAAAAAAAAATTTCAAAAAATAGTTAAAAATAAAAAGTTAATAAATGGTTTAATGGTACTTATTCGTATATTATATTTAAGTATATAATTATACATAAAAATACAATATAGTATCTTTAAATGAAAAGCCTAACCTAACCTAACCTATGGGCTATGGTCCTAAGTCCTAATCATATTACATATATACGTACAATGCCAGCATAAGAATACCATAAACTAACGTAGACATAACTAAAAAAACACTAGAGCCCTTATTCTTGAAACAATTTAAAAGTATATAAAATAATATAATACTTCCCACGCGGGCCACACTCTTAAACACATATATATTATATAATAAACTAGGTAGGTATATGGAAGTATAATATTTAATTTAATTTTGTTCTCTTGTACCGACAACTGACGCAATGTACTTTCAGTAAGCAAAACTTGCAACACACACACAGGTTATATTTTATTGTGTACGCAAACAAAAATTGTGAATAGAATTTATACGATTTCGAATGTTTCTCCCACGCACGAGCTTAAATTAAACTATATTATAAAAGGGTGAATTTTGGTCATTTTTCCATTAAAAAAGTATACACCTCGCAGTACCAGAATAAATTACAAACCAAATAATAGTTGTATGGTAAAAATGTAAAATAATATGAATAAAATACGAGAGTATTATATGTGTATAATATTTTACCACACTCATTTAACAAGAATAGATCTACTTAAAACAAAATTAAAATTATCAAGGTAGGAAATTCAAAGAATTATAATATTTTGTGTGAATATCTTACGAACCCACTTAAAAACTTTTATTTTAACAACGTCTAGAATTATTATAATAATACTTTTCATTTATACTGGTTAGTGATTAGTGATTAGTGATTACCTTTGTTTTTTATATCACTTAGGTACCCGTATATTTTTTAAATAATAATTATATTCATTTAGTCGAGGAAAGATTTAATTTTTGGCGTGGTAAAATATGTTAATTATGATTTCATAATAATTTTTAAGGCATATAATTAATTATATTTTGTATTCGATTTAAAATATCAAAAGTAATATATAGGTATTATTAATTTATCATTAATGAGTGAGCTATAAATTAATAAATCATGATTATAATACACTAACATTTTAAAACACTATCGTGACCCATATACTATATTATATTATAACAATTGATAACTAATGATATAGGTAGGTAATATAGATTATAGAGTATGGACCAATGGCTTGTGGGTGGTCCCAACTGACAAGATTTATAAAAAATATTCTACAAGTCTATATTGGTTCGAATGTCTGTTTAAAACCAATACTTATATCTCAGATTATCGTATAATACAACTACTTATAATAGCGAAAACTGATTTCAAAACTTTCCTGTTCTTTAGAAGTTAAGAAGTTAAGAACAGTAAAAGGTTTCATCCCGATAAATGTTTATTCACGAAACATAGTACTTATACATAGTAAAGTAAAATTTTATTTGAACCATAACGATTATGTTACCACCATTATTTTTAAACTGTTAGTAAAACGAAAATAAGCATTTAAAAAGAATAAGGGAGGAAGTAAATAACCGCTTCACTGTATAGTACGAGTATTCGAGTGTATCTCGTCATTGAGTCATTGCATCTGGAAAAGTGAAAAACGATTCTGAGCAAAGACATCATCCTGTATATTTTATTATAAATTTATATTACTATTAAAGTCATAATTTATTTTACTATTATAGTTATACGGTAGTGGGTGCCGGGTAGGTAGAATTTACTTTTGCTAAAAACATTGCATTTGAAAATGTCATTGTTTGTAGGTATGTAATATAATAACATACGTTAAAAATTTCAAGTAAGTACCTACGAATAATATTTTTAAATTTCAACAAAATAACTTAAATCTTTATGCTTCGTTTAAATATCTACATTTTTTACCACAAAATAACCGTGATATTGATGAATTTCGTAGCTTAACATTTGAACACCAAATACTTATAAAAACCATGTTTCTTTAATATTTTTAAATGACTGAATTAATAACAACTTATTAAAAACCTTGAACTACATTTTCTAACCTATTGACTACCTGTCCGAAAAAGTTTTATCCATTTTTATAGTAATAAACTAGAAATTATCAAACATCTATAAATAACTCAAAATAAGTCAACATATTTTGAAATGATAACATGGATGGAAAATTATAAAAACATATAACATTTGGTAAAAATTTCAAATATTTATAGGGGTAATTCGTTTTTGAATTACTGAAAAATAAAAAAATTGCTTGATATGATATCACGGTTATTTTAGCGTGAATATCCAATTTCGTCACAGTTTAAACTTCACCTTTACCTTACATATAAACATTAAAATGTTATGAATTTTTAATTACAATAAATTGCAAATATTCGTGATATTGACAAATTTCGTCGAATTCTAATTTTAAACGGCTTTAAAAAAAATACTGTGATTACGTATTTTCGATATTTTTTTGATTGTATATGAACAATTTACGAGGAACCATAAATTAAATTTTCAAGGTTTATGACAAACAGAAAAAAAAATTGAAAACGTCAAATGTCTTTTTACCACTTTTTACCACGTGGGAACTGAATTGTTTGCACATTAAGGACATAGTTAAAATGTCTAATAATCGACAAAAGCTATAATCAAAAGCTATATATAGCTCAAAAAGATTCAAAATATTTTGTAAATTTTATCGTTTAAATTTTTTATAATAATTTCAAGCATCTACTGTTATTTGTTTTCAACTCCAAGAAGAAAAAAAATGATTTTGTCGTATAATTTTTTTTGTGTCTCATTGCCGTTTGGGGCATTAAAACTGCTTTGATTTTCTACAACAGTATCTTGTTTGATAGGAAAGTGAATCTAGTTGGTAAATTGGGTGGTCAAAGTTTAATATTTCCAATAGTTTTCAATTGCGCTGCAGGGAAAAACAAAATTTAAATTAAGGTAAAACGGGATTTTTTAGCAAAATCGGTTTTGGTTTTCGATGGAACTCTAAAACAAATAATCGTAGATACATGCAATTTTCATTGAATGTTAATATTTTCACTTGTTTTGAGCTGTTTCCGGACATATTCAGTTTCCAATTTTTTTTTCCATAATTTCTTAATAAAATTTTATTCGTTGAGTCAAAAATCTTGAAAATGTAATACAAGGCTCCTAATTATTGTTACAATGACAGATGAAAAAAATTAAAAATGTATAGTCACAATTTTGAATATAAGCATTTAAAGTTCGAATTTTGACAAAAGGCGTAAAAATCACAAAAATGTGCAAATTATTTTAAGTTAGAAATTCCTAAAAATTTTTCTTTTTGAATCTAAGATTTTAAAATGCAATACGGGATTCCTTATAAGGTAGTTATATAAAAAAAAAATGTCCATACGAAAGTCAAGTTAAATTTTTATGAGCGTTTAAAGTTCAAACTTTTACAACACTAGATATTTTTTTCTATAAATGTCAATAAAATTTTATTTGTTGGGTCAAAAAGCGTGAAAATTTAATACAAGGTTCCTGATATATTGTTACAATAGTAGTTGAAATTTATTAAAAATTCATAGGCACAAATTATTTTGTTGTTAAAAATGTATAACATTTTCAACTTTTATTGCTAAGGATTGAAAATTTAAAACAAGGTTAGTACCTAAGGTAAGTAAGTTATTCTGAAACTAATAAATCTCAAAAATATATAAACACAGTTTTTGTTATAGTTATTTTATGTTCAAATTTGGACGAAATTACATACTAAATTACCAAGAATAACGATTTTAGTTATTTCGTTGTAATTTTATAATATTATTTCAACTTTTCTACAGGCTACTGCCTTAATAATAAGTAATAACAATAAAAATAGAATATAGAATATCCACACTGACAAACCGTCTCCGCTCAGAATCGATTTTCGTATACAATGATATTATATCATTGAATTCAAATGTAATACCATCCATTATAAAGTGACCCACTTGTAACCTACTGTACAGCAGAGTGATATCCACTTACCAACCTTTTTTACTTATGATCCCCCAAAGTACCAACTAGATCTAATATTTTACTTGAAAACACCCTCAAAATATAATGAAAAACTCACATCATTGTAAAATATTATTCATCCCATGATAGAAATAAATGTTATTCCTATCATGATTCATCCTAAATTCATACCTGATGGCCACGTGCAGGGAATAGTTACCAAAATACAATATAATATAATATATATTATAATTTATAAACATCTATAATCATCAATGCAGCTGCAGCTGTCTCACGTCTCCCATTTGTACCAGTACATTATATAATATTGGAAATTGTGCGTTTGAACCACAATTAACGAATCTTTATTATTTAGTCACCACTCACCATTCGTGTGTCGTGTACTTGTGTGCGAATGACAAGATTATTACTATTTGGTAAATAGAAAATAGTTCGTTCTAAAAAAAGCACCCTTAATGTGATTATTGATCTATTTAGTTTATAATTTCAGTACCCGGTGAGTGACATAATTATTAATTGTTGTAATGAATAAAAAATTCAAAAATAGTGGCTAGCGTGGCTATTATATTCATTTTACATTATAATAATATATTAACCAGGGTGTTGTTCATGTAGGCATTTTTAATAAAGTATATAAATTATGGGGCTGGGAATCTCGGCCTTCTTTGACAGACTGGGCTGCTTAGAGCAGACTGATTGTAATATCAAAATTGGGTCCTACTAATATATCGACCTTTCGTACTTGTTGTTCAATTTCAAATGATTTTTGTTTTTTGAAAAGTACATATTATGTACAAAATGTGTTATTATGATTGCACAATGCACATTTTGTCATATTAATTACAGAATATACTTATATATATATATATATATATTATATATGTATATAAAATATATGACTATCTTAAGAGTTATATACATAATTATTAATTTTGATTGTAGTATGGTGCATGTTACAATTAGTACCTAGTTATTTTATTCGGTTTAAGAGTGATATTTTTTAGTTTATATTTTTGAATACTCTCACATACAATGTAAAACATAATACATAGGTAATGCATTTACAAAATGAGTTGTCCAAACGTATTATAAAAAAAAAAAAAACAGATAATGAATTTAAGTTTAAATTTGATAATATGTAAACTCACTCTCATAGTTTCATATCAAAGCTAAAAACACAATATTTGTAAGTATTTAGTATAATAAGTCTCAGCGCATGGGTCAGACGGAAAAAAACAAAATATAGTGCGCTGACATCCTCATATAAATAATATTATTTTAATTTGTGGTATCATACATTAATGGCTATTTTCTATCCATTTCTTATCTGGTACATATTTTAATTTAAATTGTTGTAAATGTGTGTGTGTAGGGACGTGGGGTAACAGCCCACTCACTGGACCGACCTGAGTAATAACTAATAAATAATAATGATGATGTATCAATAGAATGCTTCGTAAAGTGTTTGTAAGATGTAAATAAATCTTTAAAGTCGTTAATAGTAAGCTAAAGGTGGTTCCGTTTGACTGTTCGGCGTGAATTTGTTTAGCCCTTACGAGAAAAAAATTGAAATTGCGCCCTTTGTTACCTATTTAGTATTAATTATTATGTATTTATGTAGCTTGTAGAGGGACACGTCATACAATATATATTATATTTTCAATTTTGTATAATTATTATGCAATCGACTTTTTTATTACAATATAAAATATTACCTGTTTATTGGTTTACGCCTATATATTCCAGCCTCCAGGACGTCCGAGTTAACAACAATAAAGGTAATATTCGAGATTAAATTTTCCCATTCTAACATTTCCTAAATTCTAAAAACTGAGTTTTTACACAGAATAGATTTTATCTATTCTGTGGTTTTTATTTCAAATATTTTGAACATTTATTATCGTCACGTGTACAACACTGTATATTGACCATTATCAATATTTAGAATTTCGCGCCATTTCTTTAGTTTAGGCTTCTTATCATTGAATACAATTTGATATTGATTATACAATATTATTGCATATTATTTAATATTAATGTTAAAACTTTTTCGTTGATCACTTCTTGTTTAAATATATAATTTTTTGTTTTAACTGTTATGCTAATTGTTGAATTTAATGTATTAAAATAAAGAAATAATCTTGGTACTAAAATGCCGTGTGAAATGATAACGGTCCAATTGGGCCAATGTGGAAATCAAAGTAAGTAATAAAGAAAACGGCTAAATTATCTAATTGGCAATTGTAATTTAACTTTATTTGGATATATTATGAAGATTTAATATTACTTTATGTTAAGTTGGTTTTGAATTTTGGAAAAAACTATGTGCCGAACATGGTATCAACCCAGAAGGAGTGCTGGAGCCATTTGCTACAGAAGGTGTTGGCGATCGAAAAGATGTCTTTTTTTATCAGGCCGATGACAACCATTATGTGCCAAGAGCTGTTTTGCTGGATTTGGAACCACGTGTCATACACTCAATCATGTCATCCAACTACTCAAAAGTAAGATTGATGAACATATTTTAATATGATTTTCAGTTTTCACTGTTATAATAACTATTTATTTAATTTAGCTATACAACCCTGAAAATGTATTTCTATCTAAACATGGCGGTGGTGCTGGAAACAATTGGGCATCGGGTTTTAGTCAAGGTGAAAGACTACAGGAAGAAGTGTTTGACATTTTAGATCGTGAAGCAGAAGGCGGTGATAGTCTTCAAGGATTTGTGTTGTGCCATTCAATTGCTGGGGGTACAGGTTCAGGAATGGGTTCATTTATACTTGAACATTTAACTGATCGATATCCAAAAAAAATAATTGAAACATATAGTGTGTTTCCAAATCAAGATGAAATTAGGTAATGTTAACCATTGACTTATACTAGTATTAAAAAATACTATTAAATAGTACTAAATATTACATAATAAATACTAGTATTTATAATCAATGCTGTTACATATGTTCAAACAAAATAATGAAACAGTTTTTTCTATTAAATCATATTTACAGTGATGTAGTTGTACAACCTTACAATTCTTTATTGACTTTAAAACGACTTGCTCAAAGTGCAGATTGTGTTGTAGTCTTAGATAATACTGCATTAAATCGGATTGCTACTGATCGTTTACACATAGAAAATCCGTCATTTGCTCAAATAAATTCATTAGTATCTACAATTATGTCTGTTTCAACTGCTACTTTAAGGTAATTTGTTAATTTTTATTCATTCTATTACTTGTTCATATTATATAGAATATTGAACTTATAGTTTTTATCTGATTTAGATACCCATCATACATGAACAACGATTTAGTTGGTCTCATTGGACCTTTGATACCATCACCGCGTTTACACTTTCTTATGACAGGTTATACACCATTAACTACTGATCATGAGGTAATTGTTTATTATTTTTATATTTTGAAAAATCTATTTATATGTATCATATAATATATTATCTATATTAACTTAAATTATTTTGTAAATAGGATGCTAATATTCGTAAAACGACAGTATTTGATGTAATGAGACGGTTGTTGCAGCCTAAAAATATGATGGTGTCCACAGCACAAGAAAGATCTACTATACCACATTGCTACTTATCTATATTAAATATAATCCAAGTATTTATTTTATATATTTGGTTAATGATTTAGAGTATGAAAATAATGTATGATACTATTAAAACTATAGGGTGATGTTGATCCTACACAAGTATACAAATCGCTCCAAAGAATTAGAGAAAGAAAAACTGTAAATTTCATTGAATGGGGTCCATCCAGTATTCAAGTTGCTCTTTCAAAAAAATCACCATATGTTCCCACTGCGCACCGTGTATCTGGTCTTATGTTAGCCAATCACACAAGCATATCTCAAGTAAATATTTTATATCTTAGCAATTAAACTATTATAATTCAAGTTAGAATATTAATTGTTAATTTTTTTTCAGCTTTTCCAAAGAGTCTTGGATCAGTATGACAAATTGCGACACAGAGAAGCGTTCTTAGATCAATTTCGTAAACAGAACATGTTCAAAGATGACCTATGTGAAATGGATGATTCTAGGGCTGTAGTTCAAAATCTTGTAGATGAGTATTTGGAAGCTACTAAGGCTACATATCTTCAGTGGCAACCTGTATGTACTTGAAGTAAAAATGTGTATTCCTTTAATACAATTATTGTTTACAATCATATTTAGATATGATTTAATTCAACAAAGTTTAAGAAATAATATATACTAAATAGTGATTTGATCTTTATTTAGTGAGCATTTTATTTTATAGTGAATTACATTTTTTTTAGTAGACCTATTTTGTACAATAAACTATACTCGGGGTCGGTAACCCGCGGCCTAATGTGGCCTGCAAAATTTACAATTTTTAGACAAATCATAAACTAAGACAGAATAAGCTAGAAACTGCGGATTGAAATGTTTTTTGTTTATAGATACCTTGTTAAATTAATAAACCTTACAGTTATAAACATAAATATACTAAATTTGATATGATTATACAATTTTATTTAAAATAAAATAAGGTATATTCAAATTGTGGCTCGTAAAAAATTGTATATTTATTTTTTGTAACTAAAAGGTTGCCGATCCCTAAACTAGACTTATATGTAAGTAAACACCAAGTCATTTTTTTGTTTTTTAACAAAATCTTGATCACTAAGATACCTATACTTCATTTTTTAAATGTGTGTTAACCTTTAACATTTTAACTTTAATTCAATAATAATATTGAAAACTAAATTTGGTTTAAAACTTGTTTTTTTCAATATTTTAAATACTCTACTGAAAACATACATGTTAATAACTAGATATTTTGCAAAAACCACATAAAAATGAATAACAATACTTGAACATTTTGTCAAGCTTTTTTGATATTTGCTAGCTAAGTTCACATTTTGCATTATTATCAGATTTTATTTTTATTTTCAGAAAAATGATGTCAAGAATTAAGAGAATCAAAAAGTTCATGAATGTACCATTTATCAACTTACTACTAACATTCATCACAATTTTTTTGAGTTATATAATTTATTATAATTATATCTATTTAACTTTTTTTTACACTTTGTTGAAAACTTATTTTTTGTATTTACTAACGTCTAACAAAGTGATCTGAATTCACTATTTATTGTATTTTTTTTTTTAAGTGTTACTAAGTAATAATTGTAATGATCCAGTAAATATTACATTATTATAGGAAAAATTCTCTTCTACACAAATACTTTGTGTATGAATTCTATATAGTTATTATTACTACATACATTTAATAATTCTACTGAAATTATACGATGCTTACTATCAAAAGAATACACTTTAGTCAAAGAAATTTACAATGTTAATATTTAAAATAATGTATTAAATTTCCATTTTTGGTGTATTTTCCAATACGTATTAAATGTACTAGATTAAAATACATCTGAGTTTCATTATAAGTACAAAAATGTATTTATAGGGCAACTAGAATACAGGAAAATAGATAAATAAGAGTAAGAAACAAATTCTTTTAAAGTGTCATTTTATAGACAATATTGACTGATTGTTTTTAATTATTTTTACTTGTGTCTTGTGAACAAATTATTTGATAAAGATATTCTATACTTATATTTATAATAAATAATATATATTTGTCATAGAAAATAGTTTAATATTTTATTTTTTTAAACTAAATAATTAAACTAAATTTTATTATATTTGTAATATTATTAGAAGTTATTTAAATTTAAAATTATAAATTCAAGTTTCAACCATATTTAATTGTTAATAATGACTAGGTTTTTTTTTTTTATTCATTCTAAAAACTGTTTTACCATATCTTTCAATTATTAACAATATAATTTTAAAGTTTTAGGCAATATCTGTAGTTTTATTTATAGATAGGTAATAAATAAAATAAAATATCAACTATGGTAAAAATGTTACATAAATAAATAATTTTATATATGTTAGTTAAATTTGAAGAATGATAACATACCTTTAAGATCACTGAAAATTCTAAAAATTTAAAGAACGTTGATTTCTTTTTGTAAACTTTAATCTGTTGATATTGCTTTTTACATGGTAACTAATACAAAATAATGGTTCGCATAATATTTGATAGATTATCTGTCAGTCATATTTTTAGCCATATAATTGTTATTTTATTGAGAGCAAATATTGTTAACCCTTTATAGGGTAGAGGGAAATTATTTCCCACCTTAGAAAAAAAAATCCTGTAGCTTGTGATCGTAGGGAAATAATTTCCCACTTATATCAAACGAATGTTCATCATTTTCTGTTTTTATTATTATATAGGTATTTTTACCCTAGCGCACTCTAGTAATGAGTTATTGAAATAAAACGTTCCAGGTGGGAAATAATTTCCCACTGCACACTCACGGTATCTGATTATTCCGAGAGTTATTTATAATTTTGTTTCAATTGAAATTTATTGTTGATGAAATCGTTTAATTTATCTGTTATCAGTATGATTAAATAGCTTAGTTTTTGTTCTTTATTTTAGTGTGATAATGAAATATCATATCATACTTCAAGTACTATTATTATTAATTTGTTCGTGACACATTTTTCATATCAATTTTTTTTTACTCAAACTAAAACGACTACAACAGAAGATTGATTGCTGTTAGGAACTCAAAGTATGTATCAATTTAACAAATAAGTCTTAAGGAATCAATATATATACACAGTAAGTGTATTACATACACCACAAACTTAATATTTTCACTTTATTGTGAATTTTTAATGAATAATTAATTTAATTTTTACATTAATTGCAGATGGCTTATAAACTTAAGGATGATGATATATTATATGAGTTATTTAATATAACAGATGAAATGGCAATAGATTCAGACATTGGTGGAGATTCTGATGCTGATGATTTTACACCAATTAGTCGACAAAAAACATCCTTAGGTAGTAATATATAGAATTTTCAATATCAAATTGTGAACCTTTGAACCACATATTGCAACTAAAATTGTTACATAATATAGACGCTGTTTTAGATGTAATACCAAAAAACATGACAAAAGATCCAATGTAATGTGTGCAACTTGCAACAAAGTTTTATGCAAAGATTGTTTTGCTGAATACCATAAAACTTAGTACATTCTATTGATTTTATTGCCCAATTAGGTACTACAGTTGATATTGTTTTTTTTTTAGAAAGTTAATTTTATTTTGAAAAGTTGATTTTATTTATTTTTTATTATAATTTTATATAATGTGGTCTGAAATGTGTGAATCAAGATAATTCTACAAAGGTTTTTATTTATGTTTTGTTTTTTCTATTGTTATAATGAAGTATAAGGTTTACTATAATCTCATGAGAATTTATTTTAATTTATTTTATCAGTTGAGAAGATTTGTATCTTCAGGTGTCATAAATCCTAAAATACAATTAAATACCTATTTATCATGTCATATATACATTTGTTTGCATAAAAATAGTTAAAATTAAAAAAAATTGTAGTATGGTGTTAAGTGGGAAATTATTTCCCTCTGCCCATGGTCCATAACTATGACACTAAGTGCTCAATGGGAAATTATTCCCCACCCTTTTTTTACCAATGCAAATAAAGTTACAATTTTTTTTACATTTTTTACAGTAACTTACATCTGTTAAGAAGTAAATTTGAAAATTTGGTAGAAATCGTACGATATTTTTTTCTGTGCCCTATAAAGGGTTAAGTATGTGTAAGTATTTAGTTTCATAATAACAAATTATATTAAATAAAAATTATTTTTACTTTATTATTTAATAATAAATCCATGAGTTAAACTTAAACCAAAATTTGCAGAGCGCTGTGGGTTTTAATCTGCTCTAAACAGATAGTCTAGCCTGATCGGAGTGGTGGCTGATAATCTAACATCCAAATCAGATTTCAACAACTTTTTAAGGTTCAAAAAAGTACACCGTACTAACCAATGTTACAAAACCTGTTTACTCATGAAAAGACTTTTATTTCGCTACTCTCAAATTAAATAGTTAAAAACTTGCTACTTAGGGATATTCCTGATCAAGGCTGGTACTCCCAAGTCCTGATGGAATAAGGTTCACTTACACCGAGGTAAACCAGCGGCTAGATAACTTATAAAGTACATTTTTACTTATCACATTGAAAGAAATAAGTGTACCTATTCATTTTCATAACCAATTTTTATTAGAAGAGCAATGAAAGTATTAATTTTACGATGATGTGTGTTTTTTTATCTATTTGTGTGTGTGAACAATAAGTACCTAGTTGATAATATAATGCTTCGATTTTTAACTTGAAAATTAAATTGAAAGTTTATAATCAAATGTTGACAAAGTCACGAAAAAATTGCAAATAATTTTGTATTTAAAAATGCATAAAATGTTAAATTTTAGATTCTGAACGGAGAGATGAATGTAAATGATTTTACAATAATGTGTGTTTTTTTTTTTTTTAATTTTTTTTTTTGGTGTTTTATCACCTTTTAGGACAGTAAAAATGCTTAGATTTTCTTCAACAGTGTCTTTTCTGATAGGAAAAGTGAATCTAGTTGGTATTTTGAGAGGGTTTAAAGTAAAAATTTCCCAGTAGTTTTCAAAAGCGCCGTGAAAAACAAAATAAAAATTTAGGACAAATGGGAATCTTAACGCAAAATCTGTTTTTGAAAAAATCGATTTTGGTTTTTGGTGCAACTCTTAAACAAAATACCGTAGGTACATGCAATTTTGACTGAATGTTTATATTAGCAATTTCTATACACCATAACATTTCCAAATATTTTGAGCTGTTTACGGACATTTTCAGTTTCCATTTTTTTTTGGTTTTTTTTCCTATAATTATCAATAAAATGTTATTTGTTGGTTAAAAATGCTTGAAAATTTAATAGAAGGCTCCTAGTATATTGTTTCAAAGGCAGATGAAAAGAATTAAAAATCCATAGTCACACATTTTTTATATAAGTATTTAAAGTTATTGACAAAATACGTAAAAATGATGAAAATTTGCAAATTATTTTGAGTTAGAAATTCATAAAAAATGTTCTTTTTAAATCTAAGATTTGAAATGTAATACGAGGTTCCTCATAAGTCTTTATCAAAAAAAAAATATCTACAAGAAATTCAAATTAATAAATCAAATAGGTATACTTAGTAATATCATAGGCTGATTGACCGTTTTTGTTCAGGATCGTTTTTCTTTTACAATGATATTATATCATTGAATTCAAATTTAAAACCATCCATTACAGTGACCCACTTGTAACCTACTGTACAGTAGAGCGACATCCACTTACCCACTTTTTATAGATAATATATTGATTGAAAAATTAAAACGAGGTTTCTCTTAAAGACATAGGTATTAGGTAAGTATTTCATAGTGTATCCAAATAATCTGAAAATTGTATACATAGGTATATAGTCTTTTTAATAGATATTTTAATTTCAAATTTAGATGAAATTAGATTTTTGAACAGAATATAGAAAAACGATTTTAGTTTATTTTTTTTCACCTTATATAAAAGTATAATTATATAATTATTATATTGTAAACCACTGTGTGACGGGGAGTATAAGACCATTTATATATTATAATATTGATTTCATATCGTTAAATTCAAATTTAACATACCTTATACCTATCCATTACAGTAACCCATACGCAAGGCCGTATCCAGAAATTTTTTTCGAGGGGTGGGGTCCAAAACATGTTATTGTAATTTTATTGAATTTTGGTTTTCATATTTAGTTAAAAATAAGATATTGAAAAAATGTTGGGGGGTCCAGAATGTGTTATACGCAGGTTAATGGTTATACAAGTCTTATTATTATTTATGTTATCTATATTACTTGAACGTTGAAAATACTTTATGTAGAATGACGGTATCGCGTAAGTTTCCACACAACCTTTGCTTATTAAACGACATAATATCACATGGCCCATGTAGCTTAGAAGCATAATATGAGTAATAAGGATGATACTTGAACATTTCAAATGTTTATAAATAACTCAACGAGAGACGACTAAATATTCTAAGAACTGTTTAGAAATGTTCAATATTATAAATGTTTGGTAAACATTTTAAGACGTTACGGAAATACAGTTATGGTCTTATAAAAAAAAAAAATTGTATACTTTTGTATTTTTATAATATATTAACAGTATAATAAATTAGACCAAATATATAACTTTTGAAACTTGCAGATTTTTCACTTTCTTATTTTGAGTGTGAAACAAATTAGGAATGTTGAGTTATTTTTTGGAAAAATATTGAATCAGTAAGCGAGTACAAAAAGTTATGTTTTTTTTATATTTTTGAAATTTAACTTGGATTTTAAATATTGTTAAATAATTTTTATGGAATTATGAAAAAAAATAAACAAAAAGTCTTGACATATGCGTTAGAAGTAATAAGTAGTACCGTAGCAGTTTATTATAGCAGTTAGATAGACGTATTTTCTTATCATACCTTTATTTTAAATACACAAAATTAACTGAGAAAATAATAAATCTTACAAAAAATAATCACTTTATTTGTTTTTTTTTTTATTATAAAGCTATATAACTGCTTTATGCTTTTATGGATAAAAATTTATTATTTAAAATTCCAATAGGAATAGGAGACAATGATAGGATGACTAAATGTGTTCAAGTATTGGCATATTAACTATAGTAATATTACCGAATCTTAAGAATATTACATACTGTCTATTAATATATTTATATATTGTATAGTGTTTAGAAATATTTATGACAAAATCCTATTCATATAATAATGATTCTTCAATTCTGTCATCATTGATATAATACATAATATATTAACCATTATATAATAATATCCATTTATATCGTTTAAAAAATTTAACAAATTATAGATATAAATATGTAAAAAAAGATTAATTTTAGTAATTAAGATTTAGTTCTAAAAACATTTCATCTTAATAATTTACGTTCAAGGTCATAGAAATCTTCCCGATGCGGATGATATAAAATTGATACATAAATTGTTGACTTTTTAAG
The DNA here is from genome assembly GCF_019925205.1 of Metopolophium dirhodum. NCBI lineage: Eukaryota > Metazoa > Arthropoda > Insecta > Hemiptera > Aphididae > Metopolophium > Metopolophium dirhodum. The sequence goes on along the minus strand of NC_083563.1, from coordinate 22,993,173 downwards.
ACGCCGATTATAGGTAATAATATAATAATATTTTTTAGAATTAAATTGTATATTATGTACCAATTGAACCTATATATTAGCCAACACACAAGTCACAATAGGCACACCTTCGTGTTAAATGGTTTTAATATGTCTTTACAAACGTAATAAATTTCCAATTTGTGAGTATAAACACCGGAATTTATTAACAATGTATAACAATATTGATTGCGTGTGGTTTCTTTTTTAACAGACGCGTGTTTGAAATAGTTCTCTGCGGTTTTATATACGCGACCAGTGGCAGCCACCGTTTCGCTGCGGTATAATGATAAATTGGCGTAAGTACATATTTTGATAATAGATATTACATACAAGAACCGAAGTATGCGAATCTGGAAGATTTTACAGCTCAAAATTCAAATAGTACAATTTAAACGATAGCATTCCGTCCAATTCACATTCAGATACACTCTGTATATTATACGTAGATACGACCTGTTGCATATAATACGAGTATATTAAAATATTCATATATTTATAGATGAGGTGTAACGTTTCGAAAAAAAAACTCAGACGAACACAGGGTAATATTTACAGTTGTATATCACAATATACCTATTGCCGTGCAGGATGACAATATTGTCGTATGCTTATAAAAGAAAAAAAATGAACTTGATGTCAGGTAAAATATAGTAGTAATAAATAATAATAATAGGAAGCACACGGCGTGCTAAGATAATGATATGTGCGACTGTGCGAGCGATTGAGGATTTAATAGTATTCAAATAATCGAATTATACTGTCATATGATAAAATAATTATTATGATTATGACAGTAAATTCGATCGAAACCGAACGCGCCATGGCCTGTAGCAACAGTCTTCTATATATTTATTATTTATATTATATATTATATATATGCTCCTGTGCAAGAATATATACGAACCACCTGTGATGTACAGGGTGTCTTGCCATATACACCCGCCCACCCGTCTCTTAAGTATGGTTACACTCCTCCTACCACCTTTAGTCCTGCTCTCTAATATACTGCTAAAACGTAGACGACTATAATTGAATATTATACAATACAATTTAATGAAAATATTATTTAATAAGTATTGTAATAATTCGACTTTGAAATATTTACGCAAATAACTTTCTATGATTTTATGATTTGGCATTGTCTACATTGTCTACAAGAAACGCAAAAATCACTATTTTAGTTAATATGTTTTTATTTCGAGTGCCCAGGCCAAAACCATTTACATTTTAATAGTTTTGGACGCTTACGTGTAATCGGTGTATTAATCATAATTTTCCAAAATAAAATTTCAAAAATATTCCTATAAAATAGAATAAATATACGAGTATTATTATAGTTATTGACCGCGGGGACGAAAACACGGCAAAACACCTTACACCCTGTACACAGATATATTATGTACTTATACACACATAAGTGCAAGTATATAGTACCTAGCTAGGTATATATTATTAGGTATATGCACGGATATTTTTTCTTCTGAATACGATTTACATGCGTTTATATCACCGGCGTGGCAGATGTATTGCATTATTATTGTCATATACGACACGCCGTTGTAAAAATTCAATGTTAACCGATTCCCCGCCCTACCTATAATGTATGATGTATAAATATATAATAATATTATGTACCTCTGCCAGTGTGTATTATGTGTGTTTATTATCATAATAGACCTCGCGTCAATGTTACACTGTGCAGTGAATCTGTTTTCGGTTTCCTGTAATAAATAGGTAGGTACGCGTTATGCCATTTGTATTACCACCCCGCGGTCCAACCATATACCATACCTGATAATAATATATTGGCGATCATTTAAACACCAGCGTGCACGAGGCTTACGAATTACGATTGATTATGATAACATTTCGATTTGTCCACTCTCGCGACATGTCGTTTGGCACGTGCACACATAGCCCGGGTTACCACGGCTGAATATAAGACGGGTAGGTCATAGGTAGGTCATATTATAGCCCATAGGTACGGGTGTGGGGGCGCGAAGCTAAGATTTCGAGGAGTTATTTACACGAACTCTAGTTATACATGTTATGGAAATAAGAAGATAACGAACTGGAAATTTATCGATTGTTAAATAAAATGTGAAAAATAATAATCTATAACCGCAATAAAAGTGTAGGTAATGACGACGTGTATCAAGTGTTCTATTAATTTTTTTTTTTTTATTTGTAATAGTTGTTGTCCGAACGCGATGGTATAAGTATGTACTTATTTAGTGAAATCCTAAATCCGTTCGTGTTTTAGATTCTGAGTGGATCAGAAATGTATTGATTTTTAAATGAGGTGTGTTTTATTATTATTTGTACTGAATTTAACCGTTTTCACGGGAGTTTTGGTACCTATTCACGATTCTAGTGTGATACATCATTTGAATTACATTACACATTATAAAATATACGGTGTGTTACACAATACGAGTCGTCCAAGTACATTCGGAAAAAGATTCTGAGCAAAGAGCTTGCGGGTTTAGTCAAAAGATCGTAAGGTGAAAAACAAACGCAATAGTAGTATAATAAGTATAGTATGTTCGAAGCGCTTTTTTTTAAAGTATTACAGGGAAATCAAATGAGTTCAAACGGGAACCTTCCCGTTAATACTCTCATGGCTTCCCTGTACGCAGCGCAGTTTTTAGAACGATCTCTGACCGTCAGCTTTTCCCACTCACACATAATTTACATTCCAGTTAACATACGCGAGCGCCATACAGGCCTCTTACCAGCGTCGTAAACACAAACAAATTGATAGCAACAGGTTTTTTGGTTTTCCCTCGGACGTTAAATTGATTTAAGCTGGACATTCCCACTTGAACTCGTTGTGATTTCCCTGTAATTAAAAAAAAGGCGTTCAGAACATAATATGTATTCTTCTTGGTTATTAGCTATTGTCTTAACTTCAAACGATTAAAATTAATTAACTATTAGTTCAATGCTTTATATACAAATACAACACGTCATCAACATTTCGATAAAAGTATTCAGAACATTAATTAGTATAATTAATAAAACTGGTAACTCGCATATGATGTATAGTAAAGCTCGTCATTGAAATAGGTCAGTGTAATATACATTGTGTTAAATAATTGAACGGGGTAAAAAAGTGGTATATGTACATTGATTTTGAAGTTAAAATTAGAATAAATATTTTAAAAACTCCATTGTGAATAAAAAATTATAACTTACGTAATGGCGTAATGTTTCAAGTCTTTGAGATAATATTTTTTGAATTACAACTAAATAACTAGTTAATTTTTTTTTTTTTTATTGGGTAACCCGCGGCAACATAGGACATTGGGTGTGGGGGAGGGCACTGTAGGTTTTTAAATTGGGTAGGTTGGTACACGTGTGTGTTTTTAGCAGAATTTCTAATGGGGCACTCGTAGGTTTCTGCCGTGCCCCGGGTGGGGGGATGGCGGCACTTGTTCTCCGGACACCGTGACTTGCCCGAAGAAAAATGCCACCCGCGGCCAAGGTATCGAACTCGGGTCGGCAGCGTCGCAGCCGACGCCTTAGTCCGCTCGGCCACTCCGTACCCCCATAACTAGGTAATATTAATTCAAGAAAAATGGTTATATTTTTTTGAAATATCCAATTTCTTCAAATAATGAAATAAATAAAAAAATTTAATTATATTGTATTTTCGATATTTTTATCTGCTTACAACTGTCGAAAAAATTATAAATAGAACCTTGCATTAAAATATATTCAATATTTCTGACGGAGAAACGAAAATACCATTATTATAAATCGTCAACAAATACTCACATTATTGTAATATCATTTACCAATAATACAATTTTCGCTCTGTTTGGAAAAATTTAGATTGCTATAATAATAATTATTATAAACCTTTTAAATCACTGCTGAGATAAAAAACAGTTTGGTATATTTATTTAAATAATCTAGTTCTTTAATCAAATGATACAAAAGAAAATTAAAGAAAACTACTAAAATAATGTTCGAGAAAATGATCACCCTGTATGTAAAAACTGATATATATTTCGTATTCAAAATAAATTGACCTCGATCACATCATATCATGCACATTCATGAATGGAATGTCGACTGTATTTTCCCCTTTTTTTTAGTACCCTAAAGACTTGGTCATTGCCAAGGTTAAGTGTTGATAATTCGTTATATGAAGATTTGAATTTTTTATATATAATAATCCATAGATTATGCTCATAAATATTGTTATGTCTTACATATATTTTTTTATTTTTTATTATTTTATATTGATCTTACCATCCAATGATGCAAGGTTGACACGAGACAATATATTATGATGAACAGCGTCATCTAGACCGTTTAGTCACTACTCGCTCGTCACCGCAGATAAAACTATTTTACTTTCTAACAATGAATATATTAATGTATATATAACAATACGTACAAAAATATAATGTATACCATCATAACTGTATTTAACTAGATATTATAAAATTATTGTCGTTTAAAATTACTAAATACTAAATAATATATTATATTCTGTAGCGTAAAGTAATTATATTGTATTCGCAAATCGCAAATAATACCTATTGAGTACGCCAAAATTTAAAATTACAGAAGAAAGGAAATTGAACATCACATGATAAAAAAATGTAAAACAAATTTGAAATATTTGAAATATTTAATACATTAGATAATGTATTTTATGACAGATAAATTACAATTTAAACCTTGGAAAAATTAATGCGGATTATTAAATTTAAATAATTTTAAACAAAATGAATACCATTGGGTTAGGTACCTACATGGTGTACGAATGGAAATTTAAATATTCGACTGTTATAGAAATTCAAATCATCTTAAAAAACTTATAAATTATTTAGAAAATGATAATAGATGCATTATTATGATATAATTATTAATATAACAATTGTGTTAGACACACCAAATAACGCATGGGTTCCTGATGCAGGTGAGAGATGACTTCCTCATATGCCAAACTTGTGAAACATATCTCTCCGTCAAGTGCATAATTTCAGACTCTTTAATACGCTATCAAGATCGGATCGGACACAGGATATCTTAAAATCTTGAAGCTGCACTTGCATCTAATCATTTTTCGTTTTTTCAATGAATGTAAACTTCTTCAAAATAACAAAAAAAAAAAATTAATTTTTGTGAAATAAAATAGGTAAGTAGTAAAATTGAATTATTTAAACTACTAATTTTATACATTTGTAATATTATATGCCTGTAACCAATACGCATTGAAATACGGTGTTTATTTATAACCAACGGCACCTATATTTATTACAATATAAAGATTTTATAAATGCGTTTAGATGTGTATTGATCATAAGATATAATATACACAATTTATATACATAGATAACAGTGTGTGTATATATGAAAATAACCATGTATATAATATTACGTACCTAACATATGTATACACTTATTTATTATTTTGTAAATTTAGAAACAAAGATTTATGCCGTGTCCAAAATAGTCCTGTACATTTCATGTCATCGTGTGCTATTCAGTTTTCACTTTGTAACACTTATCTATTTCCCGAGCATAGGATTATAATGTAATCAGGGGCAATTCAAATGAGGAAGAGATATAAAAACCGCATAATATGGTATTACATAAGAAACGAGGTTGATAATTCATGAATATGTTCAAAAATGTTCGAACCAAAGTTAAAATTACAAAATAGAAGGTTATAGGTACCTATATATTTAAGTAAAATTATCGAAAAAATTATCCTACGCTCACTAATTTACTGAAATTAAACATTTCGGTATTTGGTAGATGAGAGATTCTGCTCCAATACACCGCTTAAACAAAACGAGTAGCTGATACAATACAATCGTTTATGCATTATTTATTGTAAATATATTCAGTACTAAATGTATTAAGATTTATCGACCAATGCGCGTGATTGCAATGTTTGACATTACAACATTTACAAAACAAGCCTATTGTTAACAGGGTCATTGCGAATCCTAGCTGACCCAAAGTGGTCTTTTAAAATTCAAAATAAATGCATTGCAAATGTGACACTGACTCTGAGAATTTTAAAAATATTTACAGTTATTAAAATGTGTATGCCGTACACGGGAAAAATGCTAATAATAACATTTCATTCCTCGTTCGTTAAAATATATAACACATATTTCACTGATGTACTATTAGAATTCATACCTAAGTTACCTAACAAACATTATAAAAACCTTATTCGAATACATTTCTGGCGTAGTAGTGGATTTAGCAACACTATATACATATTGAATTATATTGCCCAGTGAAAATTGTTTTGTAGCATCTGTATGTAGGATGTACCTTATCTCAACAATAAGTAATTAGTTACTAGTCGAGAACTTTTTTTTTTTATCAAACTAATTAAAACCTCTCTTGACTTTCATACCAAAATATCGAACACCGAAATTAAAGATATATTTTAAGCAAACTATATAGGTACCTACATTAAAACTTAAAAACAAATACCTACTCATCAAAATAAATAAATATATTAAACAATGCATTATAATTTATAACATATATCTATAATATGGTCCAATGTGTTATAGTTTTGAATCATAAAAAAAAAAACAATATTGTAGTTGTTGCTGTTGTAGTAACATTATATGAAAATGGAAAAAAAACATTTTACAATCTACACATCACAACTCTAAATTTGTAAAAGTTTAAATTATATTCTTTCAAAATGTGATCAATTTGTTTGTTCAACATTGACTCATCTTGATTCTTGGTCTACAGTTGGCTTTATTCTACTATAGAAAAAAGTCTTGTTATACCTTCGTTTCGGTCATGAAATCATAATGTATTACAATACACGCATTCAGCTATTATAATAGTTGTCAAAAAAAATCCAGTAAATTAAGAAAATATCTATAATTGATATCCAGTGGTAAGAAAAGTCACTATACCATTAATATAGTCGTAATCCGTGTATAATATACTTTTATTCTGTACTTGACGTTCCTGCAGTACCTACCCTAGATGAATATTGGAATATTGGAGCAACTTTGGTAATACATTGATTTGTTGCTAGTCTGCAGTATGGTTTTAATAATAATTTTTCTTTAAATTATACATTCCAATCGGAAAATAACAGCGAATATACTTTTGCTATTGAATACCTACTTTCAATTATTGAGTGATCGTGTCCGAAATGAATTTCTAATATGAAAAAAAAAACGATGTGATTTGTTGCGCAATAGAAAATTAAACAGCATATTATAACAGAGAGTAATCATTGATATGCTTAAAACAAATCTAGGCGACTAGCAATGTAAGCGTTAGCGTCTATAGTAATATATTCAAAAACGACTATCGTGGATTACATTTTATATACCATTTTTTTTATGTACAAACGAAGATCGAAGATGGACGTTCGATCTTAAACATTAAATTATGTATAATTTATTCAGTCCTTGGTCATTTTGGTTGCAAAAATATTGTGATCCGAGCGTTGCAACGTGCTGTCCTTTTGTGTACGAGCAGATGAAGACTACATCATTATTTTCCGAAAATATAACTTGAAATTCGATTTATTTTTAATAGGTATTTTGCAAACCATTACATTTCGCAGACGGGCGTTTATTACGTAACAGTATCTACAATATTCGAATAAAAATTATAATAATATAAAGACTTTCATTAATAGAATATGGATTTAGCATATAGATAGGTACCTATGTACGTGTAGCATTTTGCACAAATGCATCACATATATAAATATAATTATTAACTTTGATAAAATACAATCTATTGTTATTGTTGTGAAATAGGTAAGTACTTATAAAATTGCTGCGCTTAACATTTTCACGCAGATAAATCAAAGTCATTTGCAGTATGAAATATTGTTGATGTTTTTTCATTAAATTCCTAAATAAGGATAAGTACATACCTACAATGTTGAGACCTCAAGATTCATCAAATGTAAAACCACCAGTTATTCATTAATGTAAGCTAATTACACTTAACTATAATTATTTATTATAGATGAAAAAAAAATGTTAATAAATGTTGATAATTATATTCATATCATTATATTATTTAGGTATTATATTTTACAATATATCATTGACTGTTTTATTTAACATTTCATTATTTTTAGGTTTAGTTTGAGATATATATCATTTTTTGACAACCAGGGCTCATGTATATTATAAATATTTCATACACAAACAGTGTTATCCTTTTTATCAGTTTATCTACACCCGTAGTCGGATTTCCACCAGCAATGAATTAAAAAATTACAAACATCAAGGTTTTACTCAAACTGTGTGTATTTATTGCAATCAATATTTTCAAGGACAAACATGAGTTACACATTTGTAAAGAGTACACTATATTATTGACACATATATTTATTTTAACATATATATTTATAACTAATAAACGCTATAATTAATTAAAATGTTTAAAATTATATAATTTCAAAAACCAAATTGCCTTAAAAAAATGTAATAAAATAATGTTATTCATTTTTCAACCAAATAATTTTACTTTTTCATCAACTATTAATAATCAATAAAATATTTGTCATAGGTTTACAGCAATACTTACGAAAAATATCTCATAGTGAAATCATATATTTTTTAATAAGAAACAGATGTTTTATTTGTTGATTTTTAAGCTATTAAAGAATGTCAAACATTTTTCTAGAGATCATATATATATATTTATTTCATACTTCACTCGTTGAATGCGTATGTCTTTTTTTGTTTGATATTAGAACATTTATAAACAATTAAATCTTTTATTTTTAACACACACAAATGCTATAGTATAAATATTTATTTATACAAATTATTTAATAATAAAGTTCTAAATTGTTCTTAATATAATATTGAATACAATTAATAACAAAATAATATAAAAGTATATGCACAAGTATTCACATAAACTACAACTTAAGAGTCAATAAATATTTACAAATTTAACAGAAATAACAATAAATTATCTTTGGCTTATATTCTGAAACAGGGATCGGTGTCGGGTAAACTTTTTTCATATGGATATCAAAATAGAGACAGACTATTTTAAATTCAACAAACTGCATTATTTTTATTCTATCAAATTAGCTCACGCGTGAACTGCCGATAAGACTTCAAAATATTATTATAAATTATGATACATGCCTACAGACCGCAGTGGGAGTTGCCGAAAATCACGCGGGATCTAGATTGCCAAACCCTGTTCTAAAATATATAATTATAACCTCATTATGTATTGTTTGCTTAATTAATATTAAATATCTATAAAAAAATTTATTAAGTCTTACATAACCTAGCAGAATTTTTAGTTTAAAAAAAAAAACATTTTTTCTAACAATAATGAATTTTCAACTATCTAACCTTTATATTTTTTTAAGACTAGAAAGGTAATTCACAAATCACACTATCAAACAATCGATATATTTATGTATTTACTAAATCATACCGACGTGAACAAAAATAATAAATAAATAAAATAATCAACATAAATAATTTATTTCGAAACTATCTTGGTAACATTTTCCGGTCTATAAATTAATCAGCAATCGCTATTACCATTAATACGGATGGACAAACTATATAGCTATTACACGTAGTCGTCACACGTAACTGCAAAACCACACACTCCTACAACACAATAATTGGAGTGGGCCTAAAGTTACGCAGGACTCACCAAATAATTGCCATACACACACATTTTCACAAATATAAACTTGCACACACACACACACACACACACACACACACAAAAGCTTAATCCGTGTCGCTGAAGGCGCGTAATTTTCTTATCCACTGCAGGACCACCTGCGTTTCAAACAGATTTCGACTCACTGTTTCCGGGAGATCCTGGGTCTGAGCCGGAAGGGAAAAGTGACGAACGGCAATGCCAGGTTCCCTTTTGGCACGGCGTACGATACGTCTTCAACCGGAAGCAATGTATACTTGTTGAGCAGCGTGCTAATAGTGCAGAACGACAATAGCTGCACCAACTTATATCCCATGCACGACCGTTTTCCACCGCTGAACGGTATGAAGTACTCCGGCTTCTCTAACCTCCCTTCCGCGTTTATGAACCTTTCCGGGCTGAAGTGTTCGGGGTTGTTCCACAGTTCCGGGCTCATGTGTAGACTGTAGTTGTTTAAGAACACCGTCGTGCCTTTTCGGATCCGGACTCCTGTAAAAAGAAATCTATATGAGTAAAAACGATCGCACGATTCCGGTATGTCGTTTGTAGGTACTTACCATCAACCGAAGTGTCTCTGTTGGCCAAATGCGGTACGATTGGCGAGGCGATCAGCCGCAGTGATTCGTAAACAACAGCCTCGGTGTACGGCATCTGAGATCGGTCGGAGAGCCCGACGGACCCGGAAGCCCGAATCACGGCATCCGCTTCCTCTTGAATGCGCCGCTGCACGTCCGGTCTGTCCACCAGGAATCCCAACGTCTTTACAATGAAGTTCGTAATGGCTGAATGACCACCGATTATGTCCTCTAGTGAAAACAGCCCAATGTTCATGTCGAATCCGTCATCCCGGTCGGGCTGCGTGACGGCATCGAGCAAGTTGTCCACGAAATCCACTGGCTTGGTGCCCGGCACCCACGCAGCTTTCCTCTTGTTGAATATTTCGGTTTCCATGAAATTGCGGATTTTTGAGCTCCATGATCTTATTTTTTTGAAATGCCAGTGGTACAGTGGCATCAAACTGGGCAGAAAGTCACAGGGCGCTCCTTGGTTTACCTCGTAAAACACGTCATCAAAGTTTCGGATAAACTCTCTGAACTTGTCGTAGGATCTGGAGAAGCGGGTGGAACAAAAGTACGACATGAATACGTTGGCACACGTATGGAGCAACATGTTCTTGATGTCTACACATTCAGTGTCGGCCATGGTGTCTAAGGTGTCTGTTAAATCAGCCAGTTCGGTTTTCAAACACGTGTCCAATCGGGTGTACATGTTGGACGTGGTGTTAGGAAAAGTATGAGCCCTGAGTAGTTCTCTTCGAGTTTTTTGTAGCTGAGACCAGTCGCAAAACGCCAGAGCTATCGTATGAAAAAAAAAATTAATTAATAATTTAAAAAAATATATTTAATAATTATTTTAACTTTTATTTAAATAACGAACTATCGTTTTTATTTTTTCGTTTAATAGTAAGCGAATAAATTATACTTACAGTTGTTTTTATCGCCTTTGAACAACTGGTTGAACCGGCGGAATGAAGGGCGGCTGTCGAAATGGTCGCCTTTTATCATTAAAACCTCGCGGATGTTGTTTAATCCGTTGACGACAACACACGGTACCGATCCCAGATCCAAGCGGAAAACGGACCCCAAGTCAGCCATAATTTCGTCAAACACTCGATACGGTACCTTATACCGGGCCATCAGGTACAAATGGCCAATTATCGGCCACGCTTTGGGTGCGGGAGGGTCGACGAGACCAGCTCTGTGGTCCACTTGTTTCGTTTTCAATTCGTCTCGAATCAGGAACAATAATACGGCGGTTAACACGAAAAGCAACAAGTACGTTAAAGAACTGAATACAAACTCCATTATAATAATAATTATTATTTACGTTTAAATACTATTAGAATTTTATCGGTTGATTTTGTTAAAATTAATATTTTTTTTTAATCGTCGATAATCGCACAGCTCAAGCCTCAAATGTGTGTGTATGTGTTGTTGGTGTGGCTGTCCAACGTGTGTGCGGAGCTCTTGCGCTCGACAATTGGTGTGTCACGTTCGGATTTTCCTTTTATAATAGCCACACGACCAGCATCAGCTGACTGTGAGCATTCAATAAGACCGATCGTGGTGATTTCCATTGCAAATCAGAATTTTTCCCTTTCATCCTGTTGCCTACCAGCGTGTTCACCTACAATATGTAAAACCCGTCGCTTCGGCTAGACGTACATATTAAACAGCCATCTTTGATCGGGCATGACGTAATCTATATACGGATGTTGCTTATGTTTAGACTTAATTTTAATATGTTTAAAACTCACTTAGTAAAAAAAAAATATATATTTACAAAACATCACGCAAAATACTGAAGTAGCCTAACCTAACCTATGTGTTACAAAATGTTTTACGTTAAATGTTTAATTCAATAACTATTATAATTTATTATTACCCTTGCCGTTATAGTATTGCTGATAGATACAATTATGCATAGGTACATATTATCTTACTGTATAAGTTTACAATATTATAAGTTATAATTTATAACAATATTGTTATGCATACTTATCTGCAGTGGCCTACAATACAAAGAATACATAGAAATATATAAACAATTTCAAGTTATTTAAAATTGGTATAGGTACCTATAACATACTAATAATCTCCAAAATCATTAGAATTTTCAGTGTCCTACGTAATTTAATCAATTAGGTATCACTGAGAGTTTAAATTTTGATAAAGATGCAACCAACTTTAAAATTAAAGATTTAAAAATTATTGCAATAATTAAAAGTCTTAACTCTGTAATGTTAATTGTGTGCTATAAAATGCCATTAATTTTTGATTGGACAGCCTATTAATGTTAAACGACAACCCACTGGAAGGTTAGCTGCAGTGATGGTCAAATGATTTTGTCATATGGCCATATAGCTAACTTAATATATATAAATTATTATAAATATTGAAAAATCTATCCCCCTCATACCCCCCCCCACCCACCACAATTTTACCACCACTGGTTAGCTGTAACGTTTCCAAAAAAATTGTTTGTTAGGTTTAACTTCACAAACTGTCATATTCTTACATACTAATATATATTATTATTGTAATGTTTAAGCAAAGCCACAAGTCATAATTTATATTTTATATTATAGGTAATACACGCAGGTAAAAACAGTGAAATATTTTATAATTATTTTTATAATTTACTTACCATACAAAATTAAAAAAAACCAACTCATTTTATTTTTTATTTTTAAACACAACTCTTTTGAAACAGTCCAAAGTTTGCATGAAGTGGAAAGGTATTTGTGGAAGTAACCTTTTAGTAAAATGGGAGCCGAATGGGCTAAACGTAAATATACATATGTAGTTATATTTAATCGTTCATAATAGATTTTTTCAATTTTTATTTAGTACTTAAGTTGCACTATCATACTATATTATATTATATTATATATTAATGTATTATTAGTAGGGGAAACCTGGATAAGCTGAGGACTAGAGATAAGATGAGAAATCGTCGTATCACAGAAACTTTTGAGTTTTAGGAAAAAATGTATGAGCAAAACAGTATGCCGGTTACACTATTATAATATTATTTGATATCAACAAATAATTCAAGTGATACGTTCCGCGGGTCGCGGGTGTGTTAAATTTAATGGTAATATGCAATGTAATATTTTGTGAAGATGAAATAATGAATACCTAAGTAGTTAAATAATTGTAACAATAATAGACCCTATTTTGGGTATGAAACAAAAAATAAAATTGGGCAAGATGAACCACGTGTCCATGTCCTATGTCATTATATATATTTTTTTAAGTTTTAAATTTGCCTTTAGGTTTATCCTGTTTTATGAATATACCTAGTATACTATTGTATAAAAAAACATAACATTAGGTACTATCACATGTGACCCGCGAATTTATTCCATGTGACCCCTTACAAATTTTTAAAATAAAATAAAATATTTTATACCTACTATGTGTAACAAATTTATATTATTAGATTGAGATTGAGATTATTTGTACTTTTATATTTGGTGGCCCGCTTGAAGATAATTGTTTACCAAAGTTACCCGCCGAGAAAAAAACGTTGGCCATCACTGATTTAGACATTAGATATTTAGATAATATGAAACTTAACCCTACAACTCTCGCTCCTTTTCCTGATAAATGTCAATGTACATCAATTGCGTGTGATTAATGTATTTATTCACTAAAAAAATCAACTCTTCAGTTTAAATAACATTTAATCACCATATGAAATGAATTATATTAATTGTTAATTGTGATGACTGATGAAGAAGGACCTCCATACCATCTGACCCATCTTACCTCAGCCATGGTCCATGATAGAACAAAAATCAATTTTTATATTTAGAAAAAATTTATGTATAATTAATAATTATAAGTATACCAAAAACAAGTTGAAAATTTAGAAAATACATATAATTGTACATAATAAAGGATCTTTGTTTTTTCAATAAAATAAAATAATATCCCCTTTCAATACAATTAAAGTTAGGTGTCCGTCTTACCGCTACCTAGGTTGATATTCAGCATACCAGATAAATCTAAATCACTATTGCGAACTAAATTTACTGGTTGATAAAATTTACCCAATAATAGAGACTCGATGTCTCAATTTAACTATGCCCAGTTATATTATAAGTATAAATATTTTATTAAATTAGTTGTTTTGATAAAATGTACATGTGTCGTGTTTTATAATAATTAAATTTGTATTATTGTAATTAAATAAAAAAATACATTATAATATTAAAAATAATATATAATAGTTTAATAATAAGATATAATAATATTAATAAATAATAATGAGTCCTAGTCTGAACACCAATGGTAAATAATTTATTCAGGTTCAAAAATATCATCTACAAATATCTTTTCTTAATGTTAACATGCATTAAATTAAATGTATATTATATTATCTTTGCATCTATGTTACGACTTAATTTTATTTAATTTTGTTTACTAGTAGTAAAAGTATAACAACAGTTTGTTTAGGTTGATTTTATACAAGCAGTATAATTTAATATAATTTGTATCAGACAAATTATTTATTAATAATTGTACTAAAAATTTGTTTTAAATTATTTTAATATTTATTTTATTCTAAGTTCATATCAATAATAAAGTTATACAAAGTAAGTTATACTCAGTATTATTTAAAGTAAAAAATCCAATATACTCATATATGGTTTTATTTATCTAGATGCTCTCTGGAGAAACTATAATAGAGTTAAAACAGGTTATATCCAATAAAGATGAACAAATAAATGAGTTAAATAAAAAACTAGAAGATTTTGATTCAGTGGTTTATGAGAGAAATGACTTACGTGAAATATACAAACAATTTGAACAACATTATGAGAAAAGTAAAATTGATAGTAGAAAATTGTTTACTGAACTCTTAACTAAGTATGAAATTCAAACTAAAACGCTTAAGAAAGTTGCGAATGCAGAATACCAATATGAACTCAAGAACGAGAAACTGGAAGATGCCATCAATTGTATGAACCATCAAATACAAACTCTAAAAGAAAATGAAGATAAATTACAATTAGAGTTAGCAGACTTTGAAACAAGATTCAAATGTGTTCAGAATGAATTATGTACAATTAAAGTAAATACTGCCTTTTCGTGATTTTAGAATGATATTATTACTAACAAAAATTAATATTCATTAAATAAATAATTTTGGTTTTTTTAATCATTATATTATAATCTATATGAATTTCAATTTATGAAACATTAAATTAAATAAATAAAATCAAAATTCAATATAATAGGTAAAAAAATTACACTATAATATACAATAGCGACTGGGCATAACATAAAAAGTTACTCCTGAAACTTAACCTTTGAGATAGTGAATTGTATTATTATTTGGGTTACTTAGTTAACTAAGTTGCTTTGATACAGTAGTCTGTTTTGACTCTAATGGTCGTCTTCGCCGTATGGTCAAACAACAATACTAAGTAGTAAATATTCGGATTGTTCACTGTCAGTCTATACATAAAAATAAAGAAAAAAAATTGTCAAACTATTATGTTCTGAACTTCAGATTTAATCCATGTTATTTTTATCTATAGTCTATACTCTAAATCATGTAGGAACGTACTATAAATGTATAATTTACACCATTAGCCATTAGGTTAGGTTAGGCCCATCGAGTGCTGGTTTTTTTTTGTATACGTGTAGTAGGTACGTAAAGCCGAAAGCTTTCTTTTACGAGTCACTCGGATCCACAATCAGCATAATATAGAATAAACTTTATAATGTTTTTGGTAAAATATTCACATAGTTTTATTTGTATTTTTTCAGTTGGAATTAGAAAAAAAGAATAGCATGGTTAAAAAATCGGAGAACAATTTTAATTGCAAAGAACAGGAACTCAATAAAGTTATCAGGGAACTTGATGAGTGCAAAACCAAATGCAATAAATTAAATGATACGAACAAAAAATTGAATATGGACTTAAATGCCACAAAAGAAATTCTATGCGACACAAATATATCTGTCAATCATATGGAGGAAACATTTAAACTAGAGCGAGAACATTTATCAAACGAGTTGGAAATTAGTTGTAAAAAAACTAACGACTTAGAGATGCGATACGGTGAAGCAAAAAGGGAATTAAACGCTGAAAGATGTACTATCAAAACATTTTATAAAAAAATAAAAGAGTCGAATAAAATGAATAAAAAAACTCACTTAGAATCAAAAAAACAGTTTCAAAAATTACATGAGGATTTATGTTGCTTGAAGGAAAAAGTCAATGAGTTGGAGCAAGAAAATGATTGTAAATGTATGGAAATAAGTACACTGAAAAGTAAACTCTACGAGAGGGAAGGTCAACTACAACAAATTAAATTATTATCAGAGAAAATTGAACAAATCGAGAAACAAAAAATCGAAGCTCATTGTTGTCTAACAGAGAAAACTAAAGTTAATAATTCCTGTGAACTGAAAGATTCCACGACAGATACGTGTTGTGGTGCATCCAAATCAGAAAAAGTTGCTATCAAAAATAATGCCACAAAATCGAATGCATGTAATAAGAATACTCATAAAACCTTATTGAAAAATTTGATATATGAGCTTAGAAACATGCAACAGAGTATTTTTTAAAAATAAAAAACTATATTGGTTCATGTATAGTTTAATGTTATTTATGTTCAAGAGGATTAATACAAACTATTGACTTAGGGATTTGATGTGATGAATAAATGTTCTTCGAAAAAATTAAGCTATATCATGCTTATAATTTTTTAGTGAATTCTGTACTCCCGTTATTTAAGTATATTAATTTATTGTGTAGCATGTTTTTTTGGCATTATATCTATCGTAGTTAATTTAGGTAGGTATATCTGTATTAGTTTTATCGTATATTTCAATTTCACTAGTTCATATATCAATTTTTTAATAAGGTTTTATGAATATTCTCATTAAATGCAGTCGATTTTGTGACATATTTTAAGGTAGCAACTTTTTCATTGTTGGATGCAACGCAACACATGTTTGCCAGTCTACAGTCTCTTTTTGAGACAATAAGTATTAGTTTTAGTTTGGTTTTTAGTTCAACAACTAGCTTCAAATTTGTTAATGATTTTCTCTGATAATAAACACGTATTTTGTTGTAGTTTACCCTCTCGTTAATTTTATTTTTCAGTGTATTTATATCCATACAATAATTTTCTTACTCCAACATAAACCATTGTTCTTTAAACAAATGTTATCTTATAATTTTTGTAATATGTTTTTTATTTCTAAATTATATTTCGCATACGCTTTATTTTATTTTAGAAAATATTTTGATAATACATATTTCTTTGTTATTCACTTTTTGCTTCATCGTAACGCATCTCCAAGTCATTGATATTTATACAACTTATTTCCAACTCGTTTGATAAAATCTGTTCTCGCTGTAGCTTAAATATTTTCTCCATATTATGTTTGGTGGACAATTTTGTCACATAGAATTTGTTTGTTCCTTTTAATTCCATATTCAAAATCTCGTTTGTCTCATTTAATTTATTGTATTTGCACTCATAAAGTTTCTTGCTCTATAGCATAAAATGTTTCACTACATGTGGCAGAACAAAAAAATTTGTATATAGATAAAATATTTTTGTTCTTACTTTTCATAAAAAATGTACCTATAATATTGATTTATTAAATTTAATCTAATTTATTTAGTTAATTTTGTAATAAATAAAAAAAACTTAGAAAAATTGTTAAAAAAATTGGTACATAGAATCTGTAGAAAAAAAATAGAGTTTCCGTTTACAAAAAGTAATATGTATGCACTATGCATCTATGCGTGTACTAAAACCTTTGAAAACATGACATTTTTTTTAAAATTTGTATTTTGGACATTTTGGTATTCCTTTACACTTACCAAAAACCCCGTTTCAATCAACGGTCTTACAATTTAATCAATCAATAAATTATAATCCGAGGCCTAAGACATTTATAAATTATAATTTATAATAATATCATCATTATTACTTTATACAGTAAACTCCCGATTATACACGAAATAGGGTACGGCCAGCACGGATAAGCGAATTCCGCAGTTGTTCTGCAAAATATAAATTGAAACAAAATGCTATTTTTATATTTAAAAAAAAATTATATTATGTAATATTAAATAGTATATAAAGAAAATTAAATAATTACTCGTTGTATTTTTATTTGAACATTCATTTAATTGTATTTTATAATATGTACGTTTATTTTTTCACAAATACATTATAAATTGCACATAAACACTATTTTTGGTGCTGTATATCGGCCCATTGGTAGAAATCGTTGGAGGGGGATTGAGGGGGCTTAGCCTCCCAAAAGTCCCTGCTTACATTGATGTTAATAATGTTAGCCCCTCCCTGAAATTTTAATGGATTTCCACCTATGTTAAATATTGAGGTTTTTAGTTATGTGGACCACCATTTTTGTAAAAAAAACCTTGAGGTCCACCTACTTAGTATACAGGTATAACATATAAACATACACAGATAGACACCTATGTCTGCGTGTATGACGAATGTAGGGGGGTTCAAAATTAATTAATTGGTAATTTAATTGATTCCAAACTACCTAATCTAACCAGAAATATAATAGACTTTTATTAAATCATACAAAAATCTCGATATTGATGCCAATTGGCATACATTTTAATTTGCTGACCCTTGGCTAGACCCTCGCCCAGTATAAAAAAAAAATATATTTAATTAATATGATAAATTTATAAATATATTACATCACCAAGTACCTATAATGCTTAGTTTGATACTCACTATTAGATTTGTTTATCTACTTATTTATAACATTTTTAATTTACTTTTGAATATAAAATAAATAAAATACCTTGGTAATTTTTAAATCGTATTAAGCTTTATGACTATGTACTCATATTTACATAATATAATATACTTCATGTTTAATGTATATAATACTTTGTAATAATAGTACAAATTGTCCGCGTGCTGCAATGCACATTTTATCTGTCCGTGCAAAGTGTCCACGTTATGTATTTTAAACAATGGACCGTACAATTGTACAAAGTGACCGTTTACTGTGCACTTTAAAGTTTAAAGGGTAGGTAGGTTTGGTAGGTAGGTACAACGTACTTATTACAGCCCTAAAAGCAAATCCTCATCGTACACCACCCCACCCCCTCCCCCAACACCAACCACTGTAGTATGCGCCTTATTGTTACGGCAATAATAATACAGTTAAACCTCTAAATATCGGACACTCTCGGGCGCTGTAATGTCGTTCGCTATTCAGCTGCAATCGGATGGTTCATTTCGTAGAAAGTTTGTTCCCGAATAAACGTCCACTATAATATATATATTTAGAGGCGTTTTCACTGTTTCTACGAGTTATATAATAGCATACGATTGGCCGTCGTCTGCTATAATAGACAACCTAAACACGACAACTTGACATTGGTCGACTATTGGGGATAAATCGATAAATATACATAGTGTTATGTTATTGTTGTAAATATTTTGTATAATATCTGCACACGGACCGGACGCGGCGAAACGGGCGCGCGCGCGCGCAGGTCACACGGCGAAGACGCGAAATCGACCGCAGTTGCCGGTCCCGCGTAAAATCGCAAGTAGATCAGGGCAACACCTGAATAATATTATATATTGTTTGATTCCAATATGTGCGCGAGTGGTAGTATAATATCGTAGTAGTAGTAGTAGTAGTATTAGTAGTATTGTAGAATACAGCGTAGTATAATAGCCAGTGGGCAATATGGGTACTCGCGCGAGTGTCACACAGTGTGTGTCCAGAAAAATAACGGTACAAATCCGTTGTCCGCGATCGTGATTTATTATTCATCTGCGGTATCGTATGATAATACATAGTACACCTGTGGAGCACGCATCGAAGGCGGTACATAATAATATTATTATTATTATTATTATTATTATTATTATTACTAGTATTGTTACTATTATTCTTCTTATTATTATAATATGCGACGACCGACCACCATAATAATAATAATAATAATATTATGTTAAAGCAGCGCTGCCGCTGCCGCCATCGTGGTCTCTACCCCGCTGCATAGTGCATTGTTTAGGACATCTACATATTAAGTAATGTACAGGTACACTCGGCCAGAGTAGTATAGTAACTGTATATACATAATATTCATCGTCTCATTCGTTGCTAATCGTATACGCTATCGTTGATTCCATATTATAACATTATTATCATTACGGTACGTTATAATATTATTATATTGTGTCAGTTGTAGCCAGTAAAGACACGAAGCATACGGTGCGCGGCAGGCGACGGAGACGGTCGCGGGTATTGGGTTACGATATGGATAGATAAGCCGCCAAAATTATCCACCCCATGGTTAATTCATGTGGATTATTATTTTTTTTTTTTTATTAGGTATTTGTTATTACGACGCTCGCGTGCACTGCCGTATATATCTATATAGCTATAGCTCGATCAAAAAATCAAAACACTAGTCGGAGAAAATTGCGCGATGGAGACGGAGAGGAGAAAACTACTAGAGAATGTGCGAGCGACAGATAGAGTGAGTGCGAGAGAAAATAAAAAATTCAAAATCCCGAGCTGTGCGTTCCGAGAAAGGGTGGTCGCACCGTGACCGATTTAACGCGCGCGCTTATTTTGCATAATGCATCGCATATTATGATTGCGCGAGCATTATAATATTACGAGTCACAGTTGAGTGTATACCGCATTATTATTATTATAACCGATTTAAATGTCGACCGCTTGCCGCGCCGTGCCGGGCCTTCCGAGCTACAAAGTTGTTCTGGAAAAATATAACTGGAAAAATATTATGATTAGATAACGTTGAACCAGAAGCGCGTTTGCCCGATCAACTCTTTAAGGTATGCCCTGCAGAGGATATCGTTTATGATCGAATAGTTCATTTCAGTTTCGAGGTTATTCGCAACCAATACTGATGGATGATGATGAATGATGACGCCAATTACTAACGAAACGTTTAGACGAGAGAACTAAAGCGTCTGCGGTTATATGACCTCCACAGGGACGTATACAGAACCTGGTCGGGAATTGGACCTAAATATTATATTTGTACATTTGATATCCGCGAGTTATTTGGCCACGAAAATATTATCATAAACTATCCATGAGAAAGAAAAGAATACCTACCATAACAATCAATACAGAAATTATCCTTAATATTATCTTCTATAGGCCACCCTGGTCCAACCTACGGCCTCTTTAGAGCCTTTTTTTTTGGCACTCCTTAGAAGATTTATACTGTACATATATTTAATAACTTTAATATTTATAAGTGTGATGAATTAAAAAAAAACCTCGGCTTTGGGAGATGGCTCGGCGGCAGTACTAATCCATACGTATTCTATATAATAACATGTGTATATTATATTATAATAAAAATATTTTTTTCCCACTAGTCCCTCCCCCCCCCCCCCTTTCTAGTGTTTATAAATGAATAAATTGGCCGTCAACTACAAAATGTTGGACCACCCTGTCCATGGCAGTGGCGTAACTACTGAGGGGGGGGAGAGGGGGATAAACTTAAGATCGTGCGTTTTCTATTATAGCTTTAAAGTAGTATAAAACATTGTATTAAAGTTTTCAGTACCTATCTCGATTCGAAAATCCACGAAAACTAGATGTATGAATATGAACGGCTGAGTAGAAAAAGGATAATATTCCTCAACACTCAATTTTCGGAAAATTAAAAAAAAACTTTTAATAAATGGTTTTAGATACGCCACAGGCAATAGGTAAACAAATAAACTTGGAATTTTATTTTATTTACCATAGTAAATTGTCATGATTTTTCACAATAGTAATACGTGTGTTAAATTTGTGACCGATCCACATGACTAGATTTAAAAATAAATGTATTATTAGCATAAAGTCGTTGATTTTAAATTTACCGTTTATGATTTTCTCGTAACAGTATAAATGATCTTTATCGATAAATTCCAGTGAAAATGCTTCAAAGAAATTCCCACAACGCGTCACTTATGGTCGTACAGATACATTTAACGAATAAATTTAAAATTGTATTATTTAACTTAAATACTTGGAAATCTAACTTCATTAAAATTTATTTTGTATTCATTTTTTAAAATACGCAATAGCAACAAAAAAAGTAGTTTATTCAGGCCCATACTGATTTTGTGTTAACTAGATAGGTACCTATGAAATGTGTGCCAAATAAACACATTTATTCGCAGAATAGCGGTGTTATGATATTTATTTAAAATTATATAATGTTTCCTCAATGACTCTTATACTGTCACCATTTTTTTATTTGACAATTGTAGATTCTTCGATTTCATTTAATAGTTATAACTTTTTGTAACTAATATCGTTTTTCCGCGTATGTGTTTTAAAATTTAGAAAACATATTTTTTAAACATTGAATATTGTAACTATAATAATATACGTATTACGAAGACTACACACGTAACTACACGATAATATACAAAAATCTCGAGCGGATATCCATCGTATTCAGTATTGTAATAATAATGGGTGATGGGTGTGTATTATTCCGTCTATATGCGTATACGGTCGACGGGAAATTATATAAGGTACCTACTTCGAGCATTTAGGCGCGTTAGACGATTTGGATCTACATGGATCCACTGCTGCAACAGGTAGTAAAAAATAAAAATCAATTCGTAATATAATAATAATAACAGCGGCAGCGGTGTTTTTCGTGCATTCGTGATTTTCGTGTGGGAGTGTTTACGGGAAATTGACCCAAAAAAAGTAGTAAACACTGTTGTCGCACGTTGTTTGCGTATGTTAAAACTATACGATGTTCGTATTATATAATTATGTATATTTATATATTTCACGTATTTGGTCCATTAGCCCTGCTCATAAATTGGTATTCGGAGAAACCCGAAAAAAGAAAACATGTTGACGGACGACGACGGAATATTTTGAGTGTTACGATACCACCACAGACATGTCGTATTTTATTATTCACCTACATTTCTATGTCCTTGGAACTAGAAAACCAAAACAAACGTAAATAAAAAAAAAACATTCGAGAGATAAATGAAAAACAACTTACTACCTATATAGTTACGAGGGTTCGCGCGCGTTCGGTCTGCGGCGGCGGCATCGACGTCTACAAGGCTTGTAGGACGTACCTTACGAGAGAGGTAAACACAATAACAATAACGGATGTAAGATAAATCACATTAATATTATGTACGTATGAGCGGCGAGACACGAGGGGCATTGTATTATCCATGTCGTGTTTGGGCGACGGGAGTACGCGAAAATAGCGGTAAATAGAAAACAACGACGGCCTCGTAAAACAATAACACTTGGGCAATTCGGCGGCGGCCATTCCACGCGAATGGCGTTAAATAATAGTAAAAAAAACACGCACCGAATCAATAGTGTCTATGATATTACGCGTCTTGTCAAGTGGTTCCACGACGAATAAACTATTAAAACACGATTGGGGCTAAATAGTGAACCTTCGAGAAACATCGCTGAAATTTTTTCGCAATTTTGATATGTCCGCTGTAATACAAAGATTTCTGTTAGTTGAGGTATTACTGTGTATTATAATGCGACTAAGTATAACCTACCTATAAGATACAATCCGATTTTTCCGGGCATTTTTGAATGCTTTATTTATATACAGAATAATACACCTGTCCAAGCCTGCTGACCAAAATTGAAGACCTAGCAACAACATATCTCCAATAACCTATAATAGGTACAATTTTTCAGGAGCTACCTAAATTTTTAATTTTTTTTTATAGATCAAGAATATATACAATAGATAATATTATGGTCTTGTTGTTGTACTAAAATAAAAGACAGACATCTTCATTTATATGGTATCTCTGTAGGTATTTAACAATCCGATTTGTCTAGTTGTTACGTACTTGATGCATCAACCGCAGCCTTTTTTTCTAAATTGTGCAATCAAAAACCAATCTTTAAAAAATATGGAGATGTCTTGTTGTTGCTTCCAGGTTTTCAATTTTTCTTCTAATAATAAGTTAAAATTCTGATTTTTGGAATTTTTAAGTAAACCTATAAGTACTACTTTTTCAAATACTTCGATTCTTTGTACCATTTAAGGAAACTTAAAATATTTAAAAAAAATAAAGAATTCATTGCTAATAATTATACAATCATTTTATATTGTTACTAAATTAAATTTTCAAAATATTTAGCCTAATTTTAAATTATTTATACTATCATGATCACGAACCTATTCATACCATTTATAGAACTCTTATAGACTAAGTTATATACGTTTTTATTGCCAACAATATGTTTAACGTGTTGAATCAAGAAATTGCTGATGTAATGTAAATTAAGTATTGAAATGTAAACTATCATTAGAAATATAAAGACTTATCCACCCATCTCCTTTGTTCAGAATCTTTTTATCGTATACACGGTTAGGTTAAGGATATCAATTATGATTATGATTAAATTCAAATTTAATACATCCGCCACAATATGAACAACTGCTCAAACTAAGCTGTATTATTGTTATTAGAGAACATTCGAAACCTGCAGTAATACAGCAAAAGCTATAGTTTTTTGCAGGTGGATTAGGTACTAATAAATTTCTTTTAAAATTGTTTTCTTAATGTATAGTATTATATGATTACATAATATTTTATGAGGCGGAATAATAAATATGTCATTGTGCCAAAATATTGAATACGTCTCGCCGTACATCCACCTATACCACAAAATTATAATACCGGCGAAAATATTATTGCTTTTAGGTATAGGTATAGCTGGCGCACCCATAATTCGGATAAGCGATTATAATATCAATATAATCGACGTTAAGACGTAATTGTATGTATATAACCATCGGGCGTATTACAATATTGTCCGTAAACGTTGGTATAAAATGCGTGCGGAGAACGAAAGAGTAAAAAAAAATTCCGAAAACAAAATATATAATCGTGAATTATTACAATATATGCGTTATACGACGCCTACGCTGCCGAACACATTTATAATCGTGCGTAATGCTGGCTGCCGACAATCTGGATCACGCGCATTATTTAATAGCCATTACGATTTTTCGGCGTCCCGTACAAAATATAACCTAGATCGGAGACGCGGATTGTATAAATAATAATGTGTTGATGTGTTTACCAGCCGCGCCCGCTATTATAATATATTGGTCGAACTGGCGGCCGCGAAGGGTCCGGTTGTCGTAGTATAATATGATAAAAATATCGATTTCCGCGCGTAGGTACCTATATGATGTGTGTGTAACGGAATAGGCCAATATACAATATTAAAGCGCACGCACAAATTGTCCGCAGCATATTATATACCTAGGTATACCTGGGTACACAATAAACATCGCACAAACAGGTAAGTGTAGTAAATTATAGAAAAATGCGTTACGAAATCGTCGTATTATAATTTATATATTTACGACGCGTCGTTTATGAGCTGCGGAGTATTCAGGATTTTTTCATGGGGCCATGAGGGGTTCACATAGTTTTCCCGACACAATGCCGCGGACGACTTCCCCACTACCACACGTGATACTGAACTGAAGTAGGACTTGGAGGGCTCTATGAGGATAATAATATATATATCATAATAAGGCTTTCTACAATAAATTTGGCTATTGATAAATTCTATATTAAAGATATAAGACATAAGACAGGCAAGTTGCATTGAAATAAAATTTTAATTTGTTAACTAAAATATAATATTACAATTTATAATAAATACTTACTAATGTAAATTTATATTTACCATAAGCCACTTATAAACTTAGTAGAAGATAAAGTTGGGATTTGTATATAGACTAACAAAGAAAAATATGAGCGCGACAACTCCCCGAAAGTTTGGTCATAAACCCTAGTTTCCACCACACTCTCCGACAACACACTACAATAGGAAATCAAATTGATAAAATGATAACACTACTGATTCATAGGCTTAATTATAGTTATAGCTTATAGGCGTGTACCTATAGGGGAGGAAGGTTAGAGTCCTGAAAATGTATCCTGCTTAAATTTTATTATGTGATGTTAAACAATTACTATACGAATCTAGTCGTAGGAGTTTAAAATCTTAAGTATTTTTTTGAGACTTCATGCGGGTACCACTAGGTGAGTTTCCCTGGCACCACAATGTTAAAAAATCCACATTTTTTATTTTATGAATTAGTTTAAAAAAAAATACGTTACTTACGCAAATTATTACTTTTTTTTTCTATAGTATTTACTATTTTATTTAAATAAGCTCATTCAAATGCTTACAAATTATTATCATTAAAATATGTTTTTAATTTTACAAGCTTATTGCGACGAATAGTATATTTTACATTTTTACGTATGTTGATAGTAATAATAAATAAAATATATAAATCTGATTGATGGGCAAGAAATGTTTGCATATAATTTTGCAAATTGTACGTATTTTTATGTATAATATAAATACTGTTCCCTTAATAATAATTACTTTTAAGTGATATCTCGAAAGCCTGCCTGAAGTAAGCACAGTGTCGCAAATAAGGAAAAGCTTATAGGGGCTTAGCTCCTCAACCAGCCCTCCAAAGCGTACAAAACACTAGCGAATGAGCGATACACCTACAGTATATTATGTACTCATATAATATACATTATACGTCATTACAAATCATGAATATATCCTGATTTTCCCCAACAGGCTTATACGTAATATTAATAAAAAAAATCAGGGGGCTGGAAATGTTTGTTATTTTTGACACAATGTATACGTGCTGTATGTATTGTAGTTACGATGGTATTTTACGTTTCACATACGATATACGAGAAAGCTGACGAGTTGTTTAGAATATTGTACAATACAATTATCGCGGACCCAACCTCACCGGCAAGAACAATATTGCCGTTGCTCGTTGGTATGCTGTTGCTGCAGTGTGGAAATATTATTATTATTATCATTATTTTTCACTTTTTTTTTTCATATTGTAATTTAGTTTTAAATTTATGTAGTCGTTGACCTGGTTCTATTTGGATTCGCATCGTAAGTTACGTGTATGAGTGTCAATAATAATATATGCATAACATGTGACAATGTCACTATAGGGTTTTTTTCCCGTCCTATATTCGTATTACGATTACGGCATTTTTGCACGCTGCGTTTTTGGGATGCATTTGTGAGTAGGTAGCTTACAAAATGCAATGCACGATGGATTGAAGAAATGCATGCGACCATGTGATGACAGTTTTGACTTTTAATAATATACGTACCATGGTATCAGTAAAATCGTATAACATATATAAAAATTAGACAATAGTCGATCTGAAGTTTTACGGAATATACGGAACCTATCGGTATAACAGAATTAAGTAACTATAGCAGGTTAATAATGTGACGACTCGATGGGATATCGATTTTTTGTAATTTGATGAGTGCGTTTATGTGAAAAATTAAAATTTTACTATTTCAGGTCACTCCATAAAATATCCATAAAATTCTATTAAGTATAAATTTGATTTTGTATTGCCTCCCTCCCCTAGACAATTATAGAGTATAATGTTATCAATAAATTATATTACATAACCATTAGCCATAGAAAACAATTTGTATTTAGATAGATAATATAAGGTATATAGGTATATTTATACAAATGTCAATTTGAAAACATACTAATTATACCTTAAACTAAGTATCGTAAAATATATAAATTAATTACATACATATTTACGTATAAAAGTGTAGTAATATAATATTAGCTATAGTACGTTTTGAATGTAAGATGGGCTGTAAATTACCATCCATATTCTATAATGGAAAATAAAAATACAATAATTATCATAACAATTAACAACATTACATAAATATAAATTTAAAAGTAAATTCATATTGATATAATCATATCCAGATTATTAGACGTAAGACGTTGTATGCATTGCATTACCAAATTTATTGAACTATGAATAAACTATAAGTTTTTAATTAAGTTATTAAATAAAAGTTATAATAGTATATACAATTTTACTGCATTTGCCACTTAATTATTTAAGGCTAAATTGGTTTATACGTTCCGAGTATCACTTATAAATTATAATATTATTATTATTATATTATTCTTGTATTCGTAACTATTAATTAGTATTATACTGCAATTTTATAATACATATCATATAATTGATGTACATTATATTTTAATAGTACTTAACTTACAATACTAAAATATAACATTTGATATCTCCAGTTGAGTGTGAAGTGACAATAAAAAATTATCGTTATGAAATAACCATTGATTTATCACTAAAAACTAAAAGTTCTATGATTAATAGGTACTA
Organism: Metopolophium dirhodum; assembly: GCF_019925205.1. Lineage (NCBI taxonomy): Eukaryota > Metazoa > Arthropoda > Insecta > Hemiptera > Aphididae > Metopolophium > Metopolophium dirhodum. The sequence goes on along the minus strand of NC_083563.1, from coordinate 22,964,624 downwards.
TAAATTTTTATTTATGTATCTATTTATAATTTTATTAAGTTACAAACGTATAAAAGGTTCTAGGTTGATATTATGAAAGTAAGTCTTAAAACTATAACACAACATGTTGTACCTACCTAGGTCAGTTACAGCAAAAAGTTACATTATCATTTTAATAATAAAGATATTTGACTGATTTGAGTTCAAATGTATTTAAATAGAATATTTAAATCGGATTATTATTTATTGATATTTGATTATCCCATTCAAATTTTGACTTGCAAGTTCCATTTTTAGGTGAAATTTGCAGAACATTAGACAAATTATACAATATAATATTTCATATCCTATACAATATACATACATATTCTAAATTTATGGAACACCAAACAATAGTAGCAACAACCGTTATGAATAAGTTAGCTTACAGATTTACATGTTATCGATTAGACTTTGCACTAGTGCTTCGAGAACTCGAGGTTATCTTAAAATGAGTGTAACTTACCATAATGGAAACCATTCATTATTTTAATGAAATATTATGTTGAAATTCTAACTACTCGTATAGTACCTACTATACCATAAAATATTAGTACAAATTAAAATATTAATAACGATAAAATGAAGCGTAGTATTTAAATTGGTAAATACTTGTTTATTAGTACCTAAAATGTGTGCTAAAAAATGTAATTGCTATACATACTCACAAACTATTTAAGTCATTTTTGTATGCAATAATTATAAAATAAACATAATATATAAAATATATTATATGTAGTCATAAACCATATTTTATTCTTTTATTACAAAAACAGTGTCTGGGTCAAAATCCCGACATAATAAATCCTTACAAATCATAATCTCGACTATATCACCAAAGATATTTTAAATATTATATTAATTATTTAATTATTTAATTTATAAACACAGACAATTTTATATTATATTAATGTTACATTATTATTTTATTCACTAACAATTATTTTAATTATTCGGCAGATATTTTTCTTTTAGAATTTTTATGTATCTAAATCAAAATTTGAACGAGTATATTTTGAATGATATAACTTCATGTACAAAGGATAAACGATATGAAAAATTATGAATATATAATTTGTTTTCTAAAATGATGTTTTGTAATGACAGCAAATTATGTGAAACAAATATTTTCAAAAATGTTAAAACATTATATCATAAAATAAATTATAGGTAATACTTTAAATTTTAATGGTATAATCATTCATGTAGGTTCTATCAATACCTGGAAATGAGAAAGCAAACTCAATAGCCTACAAAGCCACCACCACATCTTAATCTTAATCACAAAAATAAACTAATCTAACAATAACTCCATCTGAGACACTCAATATTAATCAATGCGAAGTAATGAAAGAAATATTTATTCAATTCATGGGTCACACTCACCAACACACACGCCTATCTCATCATTAAAGAATACTGGTGCTGAACCAGTATGACGTTATATATTATGCTATGTAACGCCAAAAATTGAACACAACACTATAGTGATAAACTGCCCCAAATATGTCGGAGTCCGAAAAATTCTAAACAATTTATCTTCACTACATTGAGGCTTCAATGAATTCAACAATCTGTAAGGTAAATCTTACTAGCAAATTGTAAAATGACAAGCCATTCTTGTTATATATTTTATATGGATGTAAATTGTATTTAGCCTATGTATAGTAAATAGTTAATGTAGGCTAAAAACTATTGTTGTTGAAGCCTTATAAAACTAATAACAATTTGTAGGTAATTGATATTTATACTTGTAATATAATAGTATAAATTTATAAATGGGGCCTGGTGTGACTCGGTGGATGGCCTCAGTCACTAACGTGTCCTGAGGTCGCTAGTTCCCGGATGGGTGACCATCCGGGTTTTTAATGACGAATCCTTGCCCCACATACACGTGCGTTCCTCAACCTACAACAGTAACACCCCCCTCCCCCTCCTCCACAATATCCTAATGACCAGATAGTTTCCAATGCTAACGACCAATCAAAAAGAAAAGTCCTGTAAGTAAAATTATGTACCTATATTTAATAGGTATATATTTTAAAGCTTATTATAGGCACTTATAATAATAATAACCAACGTTCAAATTAAGTAACTTTTATTGATAGAGGATAAGGAGGATATAAGAGGTTATATAAGGTTATATAAGGTTAACATGAGACAAAAACATTTTGTTATTGTTAGTTGTTGGTTGTTACATTATATTTTATATAAATAGGTATAATAAGTATATGTAATATTATAATTTGAATGAAATTGTGTTTTTTTGTTTAATCTAGTGATGGTACCTACTTACCTAAGGGCTAAGACGTGAACAAAATTTAAATACATACCTGTGTATTTCATTTTTGAATAATGTAGATCATCAATTTTACACCTACCTGTATAAGAATCACACTGTAAGTATTATAATATCAACTCCAAAATCTCGACAAACGGCATTTGTATACTATGGTCATTTAAAGTTGCGCAATTTGTATACATAATCGTTCGTGGATTTATTAATAACGAAATACTTTCTACAGTATTTCAGTGGAACAACACAAATAGTTAGGTACTGGAAATAAAAAAAATAACTAGGTATCTAATAAAATGTTTATTGTGTATGAGCTAGCACATTACACACGTATAATAAAATGCATGAATAATAATTTAGGTATGATTACTTATGAGATAAAAATTAATTAATGTCATAATGTTAACATTATATTTTCATGTAAAAATACATTTACCTAAATACTAAATAAGTTTATAATTAAAAACCATTTACGTAAACCTAACGGATAAAGGTATTAGTTTAAAAAAAAGTTTACCTACATATAACTACAAATTGGTATTTTACATTTTAAATGATTTTAAAATCATTTATTACCAAAATGTTTACCCAAGTTCTTCTGTAATTTACATAATTATTATTTATTATACTCAAGTGATTACAATAATTTAATACATTCTATTTATAAATATTAAATAGGTGTACGAGTAGGTGCATACGTATTTAGGTTTACTATAGACAACCATGACTTATTGTGTTAGGTCAGGTTATTTTTACTATAGGTAATTATGAAGTAATATATATTATTAAACAATATTAGTAACTTTATTAATTTTACCAACAGCTTATCAGTTTTAGCATTTACATTTTGTTGTAGTCATTTTAGATTCTGCACAGAGCGATAAATTGATTGATTTTTTTTTGTTTTTGTCATCACTCAAAATCTTTTGCGGAGCAGTTTGTCAAAGCAGTTGGAGCAGTTTGGTTTTGAACTTGGTGGGTGGTTTTAGGTATAGAAAGTTGGATCTAGTTAGATCTAGTTTGGGGAGTGGTGGTAAAAAGAAATAAATTCCCAGAACTTTTCAAAATAACCAAAGAAAACAAAAGTAGTAGAGTAATGAGAAAGAAATAATAACAGACTAGGCACTATATTGTTTGTGTAGTACTGCAGTAAGTATAAAGAGAGAAGGGGAATCATTTACGCAGTAAGATTTAAAAGAAAAGCACAGAACAACACAGAATAGTTATTCCGTGAGAAAAGTATAGATAGTGATGATAGTGAAGTACTGATGTAGAATTAAGCAATGCAATATTATTGGAATCAGCAGCAACGGAGGCATACGATAATTTGGTTTAGACAGATGGTTGGGAAGGATGCCGTGGATTTTTTATTCGGAATGAGATGGTGTGACTGATTGGTCAGGATTAAGGCACTTGTGGATGGCTTTGTACGTTGGGCATCCTTACATGAATTTTAGTAGCTAAGACTTGACTATTTAATACAATGTTCTTATTAATACTATATTATTATTCATAAGTGTGACTTTTGCCCGCCATATTGTATAGTATTATTTACTATATAAAGTGGAATTTTCAAAATATTTTGTTTGATTTCAAGCATATTGTCTAAAATGTGTGTTCAACCTATCATATTAGGTACTTATTAATAGAAAATAAATTACCGATAGGCGCAATAGCATTATAAATTAATAAAAATGAAAACTTGCCGACAATAATTAAAATATATACAGGTAATTTATTCATCATAAATGATGAATTGCTCATTATTTCAAAAACTAATATTAACGTTTTTGGAAATATATTTTTACATAATTTTAAGTAATAAAAACATAAATTTTTTCTAAAAAACTAATTATTTTCTTATTTCTATAAGTAGTTACAATTTTTTAAGTTGTTATTTTATTTTTAATTAAAGAAAAATTATAATTCAGTGGAATAAATAGATATATTTTGGATGTAATAACGCCCGAAACAGTGAAAGGGTTAAATACAAAATTCAATTTTTAATGACAAACCTTTAATTTTTTCACAGCACTTTCTTTGGAAAACACTTCTGCATATATAATGTTAGACTATAGGTACATTATTTTTGGTTATTCTTCTTCTGCCGACCCGAAAGATGTTGATATTAGGTATAAAGTTTCATAATATATATGTATAACATACATGAATGTAATATGTATGTATTTATATGTTCAACGATAATATAACAATACAACCACTCTTTAAATTTATCCGTGATTTCTAAAAAATTTATGATAAAATATTATTTAATATTTTTTGATTTTTTGATTTTTCAGTTACATTTTAGCAGTTGTGTTTATTGTAATGTAATTTGATTTGTGGTCCCTCTAAAACAATATTAAATACGCCATTGAGGTAGGTACCTAGGTACCATATTTATTTACCTCTATTTTACTATAAAATTAGGCTATTTATTTTTTAATAAGGCTATTTATATGTAAGATGGAAATTTTATTGTGATAAAAATGTTTTGTAAATTAAGTAAATCAATTGAGTAAATCAGCTTGCAAATAGTTTTTTGTTCAGTTATATGGGTTGGTCAAAAATATTACCCTCTCCTGTTAAAAACTGAAATTACGCCTTTACCTGAAGGCTAAAAGCCCTACTAATGAAGCCAAATATATTGGTTAATTACACGGTTGTACATTTTCCATGCCAATGTTCAATTTGTCTAATGAAAATAGTCGTACATTATATAATTTAAAAGTTAAATGAAATTCTTATTTTACGTTGCTCTAAAGTAAGGTTAGCATATTAAATATTAATCGTTGTAAGCTGTTATCAGTTTACGTGTGCTCGCAGGATTCTATATCATTGTTACAATTTACAAATATTGTTTATGAATGAAACATTTTATGGTTGGTCATCACTCATCAGTCATCACTTATTTACATATTTTATTATTTATTATTTTTGCAATAGGTTTTCTGCGATTCAATTAGTACCTAAATATTTCTGCATACTTAATCGTTCAAGTAGTAAAAAATTATATACGGACTCGACATAATTAGGGGTTTTTATGCAGACACCCAACTTTTGATACCTACAATAGAAGTGATATATTGTTTTAGGTTTTTTTCCACTCTTTTTAACATCAATATTTTTTTGGGTTGGGTACAGATATTTTTATTTTTTAACCGATTTTATGTAACGCTTTGTTCATAATCTAGGGGTCGATTAGGAATATTCATAAGAGATATATAAAGTATAACAAAGACTTGACCATAATTATATCGTTAAAAAAAAGGCCAAGGGGGGGGGGGGGGTGAACGCCACGTTGTCCCCCTCCCATATATCTACCATTGTGTCACCATAGAAACGAATAAAATGGGAAAATAACATAATTCCCACTAAGTATACATAAAGTTAATGGTTACTTATTAATATATATTTATGATTCATACATGATACAATTTCTTCGAAGTGGAAAATGTTGAGTAGCGTGGTACGTTTGTCATTTAATTTTTTGTTACAGGTACTGGAATGTGGAAGTACATTATAATATTTATAATACATTATAATTCATGAATATTATTTTTATTAAATCTGTACTATACTGTTTAGGTATGGTACATACTTTAAATTAATAAGTAATATTATGTAAAATATCAAATGTGTTAATATATTGTTTATTATGCAATTATATTGTGCACATCACATATAATATAGTATATTGTTTTGCATACCAAAACAAATATAAATTATATGATGTTGTACACTCGTGTACCTGTATACGAGATGACAGTATTTATGGTACAAATACAATTATTAAAACGTAAAACCAATGACGATCTACCTATACGTGCCAAACCAAACGCGATCAATTATTATAATAATATATTGTATTATACTCTACCTATAGTCTACATATTATTATTATATAATATTGTGTATTCGTGTTTATAAGAACCGTTGCAGTGAGCGTACGATGGAATCGGTGCCTTTGCATTCACACTCGTCTACTATTATGTCGGACAAATTTCTGTAGTCGACAAAACCAGTACTGTTCAAGTACGATATGGACAGCATAGACGTCTTGCGTGGCACACAGCACTGACGTTCGGCGGCGGGTCGTGCTTCTCGCCCGCTAGTGGGTCGCGGGGAATGCACCCGCATCGTTGAACTGCACTCGCCCGAGCAGTAGTAGAACACGAACGTTTTGGGCCAAACGATAATATGGTCCCAGCCGAGTTCATCGACGTCGATCGTCACCGGTTGCCTGCGACACCGTCTATCGGGCCCTGAAGCTCCGCGCCTGTTCCGGTAACCGTGGTGGGTGTGCACCTCCAAGTACGGGATCTGCATAACGCGTGACCGCGATAGATCGATCGAATTATTAGACTATTATTATATATAGAGAGGGGCAATCGGGGGTGTAGTGTCGCAGCCTGCAGGAAGGTAGAAGCGGAAGTATATTGTTACCCAGATCATGCAAAGGTGGCAATTGTGCGCAGGTGGTGGCGATGACATAAAATTGTGTCTTATCAATACTAATCCCATCTTTCATATTCGTTAATTAGCTTCTTAACAAAAACCTATTATACGTCCGATGCTACCACAGAACAATATGTTACTCACCTATCCTAACACAATATTTTCACCGTATAATTTACGAATTGTCTAAAGTACAAATTGCAACTTTAGGGTTTGGTTAGGTAAAGTTGTGATAGGAACAATTGGGAAAGGGGGGGGGGATTAAGTTGGTCCCTGAAATGAAAATTGTGTATTCATGGAAACTGTTTGGCTAAAAATGTTTTGATGATAGTTACAATTATTTGCTAAAAGACATTACATTATTTGTAATTTGTAAGTTTTAACTAGTAAACTAAATACTAATCAACTAAATTGACTATCTTTGTATAACATAGTATTACATTATATAAACAAAATATAAAGAGTTAGAAACTTCTCGAGAAGCCTACAAAAAGCATGTTATGTTACATTATTATTTTCGCAATTCATATATTTCATATGTATATAAAAATCGACATTATACGACCGATGTTAATACGCGTGCTAAGGTATATTAATGTCATGTAGTAACATGTTATGTAAAGTGTATGGAATTATGCTCGGTAAACAGTTTTTCAACGCACTATTATTCAGGGGTGGCCAAACTTTTTTTGATTAAGATTTACTAAGGATACATTTTTTCTTTTAGGATCGACTAATGTAAAAAAATTATTTTATATTAATAATAAACATACCTACATAAATAATAAAATAAAGTGTAAGCTTATCTAAAATTAGTGTTTCACATTAAATTTAAAAATAATTTTAAAATGTATTAACATTATATACTGTTTATGTAGAAGCGTGTCATTGCATAATATCAATTGCAATTTCGGTAATAGTTCGCTAACTGCTAAACAAAGACGCTGCAGTTCTAAATGATCATCGGAAAGTATAGCTCGGTACATATTCAGCTTTTATAACTTTCATGTGAGAAAATGCCATGTCACATGACCAGATCAATCCGAAATATGTATTTAATAATTGTATCTACAAATGACAAATGTATTACAATAATTAATATATTCTAACAAGGGGGATCGACTTCTTAGAAATCCTTCAAGTTCAACCGTTTGGCCACCCCTGCACTATGTGATCAATAAAACACGACGATGTTACAATAACATCCAAGTTTGCGGTATTATGATTTAATTATAAAAAAAGTGTATTTTTCTTTCTCGGGAAATTCTCTCTCTCTCTAACCAATATTAATATAACATAACATCACTCCTCCGTCTTCTGAATTTCTGTTTGAACTGCGCAGTTCTTATACATTCTATATACTATATATCGAAGTTACAACTTCGTTATAACATAGGTGTATAGGTATTTATTTTATTATTCTTTCCATCTAAGATCTAACTATAAGATGTGTCCTGCTGTGTTCCTATATACAACAATAATTAATTATACATTCCCAGATAGTAATTTTTCGTTTAATAATATTATTATAACATTATAATCACGAATAATATTAGTATCACGTTATTACAATACTATTATAATATTATTATTACAAAATGCTATCTGGGTTATAATCATATTATATGTATACGTTTAAATCATATAATAATATTCTATAACAACGATAAAAATATAATGTATAGGTAGTGGTAAGTTTATTATAATAGTATGTACTTATAAGTTACCTATTAGGTTACATTATAATAACGTACCTCGCTAATATCATCTCTTTTTCTGGCGTCGGTTATGTACGGCATCTTGTCGTGCGTGGCGTTCCTGTTAGGGTTGTACGTTTGTATCATTAGCGTCAAGTTCTTGGTCTCGTTAATGGTTTTAAACCAATCAGACATATTTTTCTGTAGTTCAATGGGCACCCAACCCGGTTCGGTGGTGTTCAAAACTCGCTGAAAAAAGGTGAATAAGGATACACCAGACAAAACAAAGGTACACTGTATATAAATCATTATAAATATTATATTAAAACACAAATATATTATATACTAATTTATTATTTACTATAGTTGAACAACCCGATTCTTTCCGGGAAAAAAATAACAAATATAAAATACTACCTATGCTATATTATAGGTGTATCTCGGTTTAAATGAAAGCCTCAGTTCACGGTAAAATCGGTGTCAAATCGCTTTGAAAAATAATCCACCTTTACTTTTCTGATATCTATGAAAACAATATTTGAAATTTTCGTAAAAATCAGTCGAGTAGTTTGTAGTACTTATATATAAGCTACAAACATACATACATTTGTTTTATATAATTATATAATATAGATTTTATTATAAAAGTCTCTTTTATTTCTGTAACCAATGGCAAACCCACGTACTATTGAAGCTCCGTACAAACGTAAATTCATTTTTATTTATTATAATATATAAAATAGCATAGGTATACTCGCGCAACTAGAACGATAAGTCGCAAAACACAATTCGTGTTAATATTATCGCAGTTGTGCCGAGTATAACCGAAATTATCGATTGTATTATGACGTGCCGATAGTCTGTCAGCAGGAATCAATTGCGGCCAACCCTAAACTCAGTTAAGTTCAGCAATTACGTCGGGGTTGCTCACCTTTATGCTGGAAACTAATGAATGTTGCAAGTTGATTGGGTTGATTCTGTACACGTCGATGATAACCACCGATTTGTCGATGACCACGTCCAACCGTCTCTTGTACACCCACAGGATCGCTTTAGTGATCCGATAATGTTGAGTTTGCTCGGAAAACGTAAAGTAGAGTGGATACTGATCCTGTAGAATCTGCACCGTGGGATCTGTGTCGGTATATTTTATGATCATTATTATTTTCATTTCACCGTTACACCATATTTATGTTGCGTTTATTCCATTATTATTTATTATTATGAGAGTGTAATTTTGTTGTTGCTGTTGTTATTGTTAATTATGACTACCCGGCAGCAGTCTTCAGGGGACGAGTTTATCATCAATCCCGGTCCCAGTGCCAAATTCCCTCTCGCGTCACCATCACGTGCATTGAAAGTTTATATTATACACTGCGGGCCTAAAATATTTCTTCAAAATTTGACTCACTAATTTTGATCCCACCAAGGTACAAAACTATTTTTTTCATAGAAAATATTAAGTTTAGTAGTTCATTACTATTCAACATTAAAATATTTAGAATATGTACCTAAGTACTATTTTCATACTTTTGGATTTTAAGAGAAGTGAAACATGTGTTAGTGTTATTATAGTATTTTTATTTTTTTATTTGTGTGTCCAAATCCACTTTTTACAGTAGAAAACTAGATGATAGTTTGTGGGACAAAAGGAAAAAGGTGGGCAAGTGAATGTCGCTCAACTGTACAGTAGGTTACAAGTAGGTCACTGTAATGGATTGTGTTAAATTTTAATTCAATGATATAATATCATTGTATACAAAATACGATTCTGAGCGAATATGTTCAGTCAGCTTAATATGATATTACTAAGTATATTTGATGATATTATTGTGAAAAAAGTAATTTATATATAACCTATTTACGTGGAACCTTGCTTTACTTTTTCAATCCTTAGCTATAAAAGTTGAACATTTTACACATTTTTAACTACAAAATAATTATTAAATTTTAAATGTGATAAATGTTCTCAAAATTCGAACTTTAAATATTACTTTCTATTTGCAATGAAATTATCAAAATATTCAGACTATAATAATAGACATTTATAGCTATTATTATCGACTTCGCAGAATCTTAAATTTATAAAAAAAATTTATAGCAACCAACTTTAAGTTTTAGCTGGATTGCAAAAACACTTGTTTATTAAAATATATAAATATAGCACACATTTAAAATCATAATGTTAATTGTTAATTTTATTTACGTATAACATTATTAATATTATTTTATAGCATATTTTATTTAAAATTAAAATTAATTTTATATAGTTCATATAATCATCTTCCACAGTACCTACGTTACCGACAAATATTAAAAACTTTTATATTTTATTAAATTCGGTGGAGTCGATTGGTGGTAGCTCGTTCGAAACCGTTACGCGCAATGGTATCAATAGCTGGCGGAGTCATCGATACAAAACCGGAGGAATATTATAAGCGACCTGCGATCCTGGACCTAGGGGTTCGTGACCCCCTATTAGAGGTTATGAACTAATTATTTAGGGACACTGGCTGACCAGCACATCAACACAAATGAAAAAAAAAATGTATGTATTGTGAAATAATGAAATTTATAATTCGGGGAGAGAGGCTTAAAAATACCTTAAAAAGGTTAAGAATGACTGGTAAAGACTAAAGACCGTTACAAAGTTGTACTCACGTGGCTGAGCGAATGCTATGAGCTTTTGCGTCTTGACGTGATAATCGTCATCGTCATTGTCGCTGTTAATAGTGTTGTCTGTGGACGTGGTGGCTGTTTTGCGGCCCTGAATGTCGGTGCCACCATCCCCGGTCGCGTCTATGCGGTTGGACTTGTGCCGGATTTTTGAGGGCACCACCGTAGAACTTGCGTGGTCGTTGTTGTACTTGCTCGCGAGAACTTGCAGCGGCAGCCGATCGCTGAACTCCGGTGGCCGCTGCATGCCTAGCTTATTCAGTATCGACGATTTGATCAGCTCGATGTTCAGTGACTTCATTCCGCCATCGGCGCCGCTGTCAACGTCTTGCTGACTGTCGGCGGCGGCGATCGCCGCAAGCACCGTTTCCACGGTGACCAGCAACAGAACGGCTGTGACCACTACATTCGGCATTTCCCAACCCATCAAAGGTCCTGTGATTATCGTTCAAAGGGCAGAGGATTATTGTTCCATCCACTGTTTTTGTCCGAAATGCAGTCGTTCGTCCTACAACACAAGACATGTATAAATCATGCGTAACTGTAAACCAAACTCACTCCAGGGGTACCCTGCAGCATTCTTATCTATGGTGATACCTTTTGGAGGTCACCCCCCGACCCCGACTGACCCTGTCGTTTCCAGTCCATTATATCTTATTCCGTGTTACAAACATTACCGTGTTTAGCGAAAATCAGTGTTTCCCAAAATGGCAATATTTTTTATCCTTTGTTTGTTACCAGGCGTATATTACGGTTGATTCTTTATTGTTATTTTTCTGGTCAAAAGTAGAAATAACTTTTTTAATTACGGTGAAAACCTAATGCCTGAATGATTTTGTACTTTATTTATTTATTCAATTGAGTGAATTTTGCGAACCACTGTCTGAATAATAACAATTATCTATAACTTAACAAGTTTTGGCCCAAAATGTTTTTTTTTCTTTACTTCAGTTTCATTTAGCATAGATTCTATCCTTATAGGGTAGCAAAACCATTTAAATAATTTATAAAACATAGTACTACGGAACAAATATAGTTACTTCGAAAACGGCTTTTATCAAGACCACAAATAAAAAGAAATGACAAGTGACTGATGCACATAGGGCAGGGAAAACATAACAATAGGAAGTGGTTTTCAACAAGTATACTTCAACAGTATGGCGAGTAAAAAACGCACCTAGCAAGTCATAATATACAAGCAACGGTGCGATAATTCCCATACCAAGGAAATTCAACCAATCAGCACCGGTTTCAGCAAGGTTCATCAGCAAACAGCAGGTGCTTTAGAGTTTAGATTTTTGTAATAAGCAGTGAAACGGTTAAGCACTCAAAGATTCGCACTCCTAGTTTCTCCTAGTAATTTATTTCGCAAATCGCTTGCAAACTATTGTAGCTTGGGTTTTAATTATTTAATGGAAATGTAACGTCACACGTGTGTAGCATGTACGATGTACCTATGTTTATATTGATTATTTTATTTGGATGTACACAAATTGTAAATCGTTTTTACAGAGACCATTTATCGGTCGTTTCAATAAAAAAAAAGGAAGTCATAAAAAAAACTATATTGAAACGTTATATCAATTTTTCATTGTGTGTGAACTGTTGAATACCATTAGTCGTGAAACTCGAAGGCAGATGTATGACATTCGAATTCGTTATTTTATATGGTGATGACTCTCGTTTAGGACGCACGTTTATAATAGTATTATTATTTATTATATATTATTATGCTTCTAGAGTATAAGTGTGAGAATATAATTTATGAACCATCATAACGACACCAAATGAAAGTATAATATAGTGATATATCCTGTGGGATGTGTTTTGGTATCATTAAGATAAAATTGTAGATTTATAACGCTACACGCGTGAGTATAATATAACCTATAGTGATTTAATTTCAACGATTATTGTTGAAAACGTGTATTGGTATTGTAAACTATGAATTCAAAGTCAACATTACCATAATGCCTATTGGCTATTATTATTGCGTTGGAAAAAATGATCCGGGAATCAATCATTCACGACTCACGAGTATATATTAAATGTATTATATTATGAATTTATGACATAGGTAACATATTGTGATTATTGCATTACATAAGTTATACTTGCGAGCGACGGTGTCCGATAATCAGTATAGGTAGGTACATTCTTTATTTGAGAGACAAAAAAATTTACTAACAAGCACCATATGACCACCACACGTACACACACACACCTGTTTACCAAATAAAAAACAGATTTTTCAAAGTTACACTCCTATACTTCTTAGTGCCTAGTGAACGCAGGCACTATATGAAGTTCAGTATTCTAGTATATTATATATGCCAACCGGTCATCCAGCCAAATTTAAATAAGTTACCCATTATTGTAATTTTCAAGACGCCACTGAGCAAGAACTACTATAGGTTAATTTTTAATTTTAGGTTTAAATTTAATAAAACATACATTAATGTATATAGTTGTTAATATGATTATGCATACCTAAATAGTCAACAAAGCATGCATCAATAAATATCAAAGTACAAACTTATATACATTCATATAACATGTTCATATTTGCAAAGTATAGTAAGATAAGTAGGTTTAAGTAGATTTATAGGAATATTTCGTGACCTTATACGTAGGTGAAACTTGGAATATTAGTATAATTATGTATGATTAGGTCTCTTAGGTTTTTTTGGTCGTATCAAAAGTAATATCGTTATTACCTTATCTTTCTTTTATTTTTACTTATCGGCTACCGTATTAATAATAAGTAATAACAATACAAATATAATATAAAATACCCACATTGACAAACCGTCACCGCTCAGAATCGTTTTTTGTATGCAATGATATTATATCATTGAATTCAAATTTAATACCATCCATTACACAGTGATCCACTTGTTACCTACTATACAGCAGAGCGACATCCACTTTTTTAGCTTTTATACTGTACCTATATCATTCCATCAATGTTCATATTATATAAAATGTAAATTAGACAAATATTATTAATTTATAATTCTTTATATTACCTACCTACATTTTTTTCATGACGCAATTGATTAACCTGATGTTAGCTTATCGTACAGTAGTTGTATAGTTTTACGCACATGTGATGCGTAAAAGTCATGAGTTTATGACTTTCTTTTACCTGTTATCTCACTGCAATCCAAACAGAATCTACAATATTTACGTAATATTGATTTGTCTGTTATGAATATTATGATATGATAATATATTGTATTATGCCCGAGTATATGACGTGTTACTGTGCTAGTAATTAAAAATTAAAAATACCTATCAGTGCTGTGTCATGCATTTTTATGCTTTTTAATATAAAAACACATAACAAATCTCCGTAATTATTAATTCAATATTCGATTCAAACTATCGAATAAACCCTCGATTAAACTTAAATATATAATGTGCATATTATTGTTTATTGATAATGTTGTCTATAACATAATAATATTGTCTTATTTTAGATTCTGAGCTAAGAATGTATTGATTTTATAATTATGTGTTTTCGTGTCTGGAGACACTTTTACAAGTAGAAATAATGATCTGATCATCAATTTCGATGGAAGTTTCTTGTAGAATATTGGACTTATTAGGTACTTTTTGGAGTTCAAATTTAAAATTCTCAGTATTTACTAATATATTCAGAAATTTTTTTTTAAAAATACGAAAATTTGCTAACATTTTATATTATTACTAAAATAGTTGTATAGTTACATTGGTAAGCAAAAAGTTACACTGTCTTCATTCAGAAGCGTTTTTTCATCATATACAATTACTTATCATTGAATTCATATTATTTAACACGATATAGCGTCTTCGTCCAAAAACTTTAAAATGTAATTTATAGTTCCTGGTTATTTGGAAATTATTTTTGCAGAAATAAAAAAATATCAAAAGTATATTACTAAATATTAACACATTTTTTATAGACATATAATTCAAATTTGGAAGAGTTTTATATAATAAATAAATTAACATGTTTAATCAAATGATTGTAATTATTTTGTTGTAGGTAATTTAAATAAAATGAATTGTAATTCGTATGGTCTTAAGAGTTAAGACTATCACCATTCGGTAAGTTAATTTTTTCTGTACATAATGCAACTTTCTACATGTTTAGCCTAATTTTATGTTATTTATATCACGAACCTATTCACACCGTTAAACAGTAGGTACGTAGGTATTGACTTACTAATTAATAATATAAGATAAAATATTAAAATTACCTACCTATTAATATTAATTTGTTAGGTATACAATATAATCGATTTTTATATAAAAATTGAGTTCATACTACTGTATTTCTAAAGATATCACTTGTAGACAAATTATAAAATATCCTTAGGAATAGAGGCTGATTTCCGCTTAGAATCGTTTTTCGTATGCAATGATTTATCATTAAATACTAAATATCTAACATATCCTTTACTAATGTATCTTTTACCTACTCAATGAACATGAGGTATACACCGTATACTCAATATCAATATTATACATCAAAGCGACTTACTTGGTGCTTAGGGATGATTCTATATAGTGACAATCATGTTTCTGGGCCCGTAATAATAAATCTATATAATTTTAGACCTACGTACCTTTCTAAATTTACATGTTATTTTGTTTAGTTATTGAATGAAACTGAATGAAGTGATTCTAATAATGAGCGATGGACTTGAAATTTGCACGACCGTTACAGATAAGCTAAACATATGAACTAAAACTAATTATCTTATTTTGTCTTGTATTAGAATAATAGATTTGCATTTTGCATTGATTTGCTTGAAACGTTAATTTTTTTAAATTTTGGTTACTAGTATTATCATTAATATGAGATGATAAAAAAAAATTATTACTAAATGCAGTATTGATAAGCATTAAATGCTATATTTTAACATAAGATAAATATTTTAAATAACGCGTCGCAACCCACTCGTGACTCAGCTAAGAATTGAAGTTAAAATCAAGGTTATTCTCATAATTAGATTATACTGTAACCTACAAATCTAAAAAGTATAATATAAACTCAGCTATTTTTTATATACCTTTTAAGTTTAAATTTGGTCGAAAGTACCTGTAATTGTGTAATTGTAAAATTTGATCGGAAACCATGACGCCTTAAAATTCAAAACAAGAAAAATATGTATGGAAATGGCCAGCTTCAGGTATTGGCAACACGAAAAAATATATAACTTTTTCAAATTTTTTTAGACTATATTGGCACATAGGATTATAATTAAATACAGTTTTAGTAAAAATAATATATTTTAATATAGGTAGTATCAGTTGTAACAGATATGTTTTGATTAAAGGTTCTAATTTTGTATTTCGAAGTTATAACATTCTTATAAATATCAAAATATATCAAATTTCAATACACAGAGTCGATCAATTGTTGGTCATTTTTAATAGATATAAAATAAATTGTTAAATATAACAAAGAAGTCGATATAATCATAGTTTCAGTTTTTTTTTGGCTAATTCAGAAAATTGCTAAACGTTTACTCAGGTAAACCCCTAACCGAACTAAAATCCTGCGTACGCTATTGCATTAATCACATACGTCACATACCCACCGGATATAATGTTATACGTTCTTATCTTACTGGCAAGAGACAGTAAGGGTTTAATGTTTTTATGTTTATACTTTATTATTTGACTATTGATGGTATAATGCATATTATGTATAAAAGTTAGTTTTAAATTTTAAATAATTCAATATTTCAATTATTATAACAATAAATATCTAGATTATTAATTTAAAACCAGTATTTATATTATCTAAGAGTATTTAGTATCTAACGTAAAAACCACATCAAATTATTATAATTAATATAATAAATAGTGATATAATAATTTAAAATCAGTATTTATATTATATATGAGTATTTATTACCCAACGTAAAAACCACATCAAATTATTATAATTAATATAATAAATAGTGATATAATAATTTAAAATCAGTATTTATATTATCTACGAGTATTTAGTACCCAACGTAAAAACCACATACAATTATCTAGTAATTATTTGTTTTACCTTTATTATTTGTATAATCAGCTTTAGAGTCGGTCGAATGTGTACGTGACTTTTACTCGATGTAAATCAAAAATAACTATACCTACAAATATAATATAATATGCATCAAGATTTCTAACTTAACAATTCATAACTGCATTCTTTTAAAAAATGTTATATAGAATTAGATAAATTATTAAATAGGAATTGCAACTATTTCTTATTTTTAACCTAAAGTTTTACCTAATTCAAATAGTAGTAATTCTTAAAATCTTAAATTTGATGGCGTGACCTATTGAAATATCATGTTGGACCTACTAGACCTACTAGGCAACGGTTACTGAGATAGCGATGATTAATTATTTGACAATTTCATCGAAATATTTTTAATAATAATAATAATATATTTCGAAAACTTATTCTGTTTATTTTTTAAAATTATTATTTATAATACAAAATATCTATAGTTTATGCAATCAATACGACGTGTAGATTTAAAGTTTTCTTTAATTTCGTCTTTTTTATATAATAATATATGATATAATATCAAATATGTACGTAATAATACAGTTGTCACGATGGTTGAAAGTTATTTATTAAAATTATAATAGTCTAGTAAAGCATATGTCATTCTGCCACGCAAAGTCTTAGCATATATAACAGATATATTTCGGTTTCCGATTTCCAAACCATCAAACGAGTAAATATCAACACCTGTGGTAAAAGCTTATTTAAATTTTCTTTTTGGTGACCACGATAACGAGTATTGCACAAAAGGATAATTTAACAAGGTCCCACAGGATTTTAACTCTATTACTCTAAGGTTGCTTTACTATCGAACAACTGACCACGATAACGAGTACTTGATGTTCGAGGGTAAGATCTCTTTAACCTAGCCAAAGTTTTATTCTTTTTTGACTGACCACGATAACGAGTACTGTAAAAGAAAGTAAGTACTACAGTGTCTTGCTAACCGCAAAAGCCTGAAATTAAACTTGAACACAATTTTCGGTCAGAAACACTTTTATTGATGCAAGTATAAAATAATCGTAAAATAAAACACTGTGCTACACTTAGACCGTGCTATAGGTGTCGCTTACCTGCGTACAACCGTCGCACCTACGCTCTCGTTAAGTTCCGCTACGACAGCAGGACTGCCTCGTACCTGCGAAGTATCGGTGTTATTCCAGAAATAGTATAGTGTTGTCTCAGCACTTTTTAACTTCATTGGACTGATTAATTATTTACTTTTTCGCTAAAATATATTTCTACATTAATACTATACAATATTATATATTATAATAAACAATTGTACGGTTTTCTAAGCTGGTAGAATACAAAACATAATAATTGTATATAATATAAAATAATAATAATATTAGAACTTAGTTATAATATGCGAAATGTAAGCTGATAATATAATAACAAATAATATGAATAATACTGATAGTAACAAATTAATTGATATTATGAATGTATCTACATATTATAGGTAAATGGGTACCTATAATTAAATAACAAGATAGTGCGTGAGCGACCAAATTTACTTTGAGTATTTGACTAAAATTTACTTATACTAACTAGTTTATTACGTGCAGACGTGCATCACTAAAAACTCTAAAATTGTTACATCTTACCCAATTAAAAATAAGCAGGGTTCCTCCAAAAAAAATAGTACAGATATAACTGAGTTCCCCATGTTATTATATCCATGGCATTATATTATTTTTAAATATTTTGTACATACAAAATAAATAATGTTTTGAATTTTTTTATTTCATATGTATAGTATAAAATTAAAACACTATTTACATAAATCTCGTATACATTTTTGATACTGAAAATATGATGCGTTTAGTATGATTCATTTTACAAGGCTATCAGTCAACACTAAATTGCCTAAATATATAGTATAATAATATAATATACAATATTTACATACTAACTATATAATAATAAATCAAAATGCGTTTATTAAATAAATTGTGTTGTAATACGATTTTCATTAATGTACCTATATGTTTCATATCAAATTTTCCTAATATATTCATTGTTTCTTGAGAACATCTTACCTATAGAATACATAATATTATATGCATCTAATATATATTGTTACATTTGATTTATGTAAGGTTCGGCTAAAGCCACAATAATGTCATGTTTTATTGAAATTTTATGTAACAATAATAAATCTTGAAAAACTGTAAAATTGAATTATATGGGTGCCTGAATGATACATTGATGTATTTCCAAAATAAAGCATTTTAAACATTATACACAGTACTTCAGATGTGTGATAATGAAAAAATGTCTATTCAAACTTTAGGGTTTTTATCTGGTACATGAATAAAAACGTTTTTAATGTGTCTTAATGACCTTGAAACATTCACTGGTAAACTAATTTCTTTTGTTTAAATATTTTTTCAAATATAATATAATTGTAGCAATCAAAAAGGTCACACAAAACTAACGCGATCCTACACCACACAACTGTAGGTAATTAAAAAGTCTACAGTCAATAATTGTAACCACAATTATTCACAAACGGTCGTGTTTCATCATGTTATATTCTGTAAATTATCAACGGATCAGTAAACACCCAAAGCTGGCAATGGACCAATAAAATATATTATATTGTGTTATTTTTGTTTGATTAGTACAACTTGTATCATTAAATTATTTTATACTTGGTATATCTAAATCATTATTTCTTTTTTTCCACAACATTTTTTCAATAATATTAATCGATCAATCTGTAGTTTTATTCCTATTGGATTCTTGTATTGTTATACTTGACCACTAAAGTTTTCAACCACAAAAGTCTTTGAACCATTTTGTCGATCCATTATTGAAGTGACTATAATTATGTAATGATCTCAACTTAAAAATAAAAATAATTATTTTATAAGCTTAGAAAAATTAAATTAAATTAAATTAAATAATTTTGTCTAATATATAATTTATATGCTTGTCCGACGAACAATATTACTTCTAATTGAAAAATATTCATATTTACTTATAGGCTATAAGTTACATAGGTACATAACACACATACCCACGCGTCTACCTAATATATAAATTATAAATACTAATCAGATAATTAAACTTACAGTTATGATGCTGTTTACTATGTATATAGGTTACTATGACTAAAAATGGTAAACTTTTCTTTCTATGATTATTTTACCTACGTTTAGCTTTTGTAATATTATTCAAAAACAAAAGCACTATTAGTAACTAATAATTAGTTAGACGATGACAACCAAATATCTAACTCTAAGTCACTATCCTAATCATTAACTGACTTGTTTCTTTTACTATAATGACCGTGTAAGAACAATTATGAGTTAGTTAATAACATTGCATTTATAGTCATATTAATAGTCACTCAAACGGGTTACGGGTTATGAGTTCCATAATTCCTATCTCGTTTACAATTTACAATTTTAGAGCCATTATAGGAGGTAAGTTTAACGTTGCTCAGAAAGATAGTTAATTATGATATTTTAGTGTAAGTTGGCATTAATAAATGATTGTGATGAATGACCAAAAAGATGAATCGAGGTCCTTGAAGACTAGAGCAAATTTCAAAACCTAATATTACGCTAATTAGTAAATAATATATTATAACATATAGTCAAAAACGTACTCATCGTTGCAGGAGTCGATAACATATAACCTATACAAGTATTTTTAATATAAAATGCACCTATTCGCAGTTTTAAATATATTACTTTTTATTTAATGAACCAATAGTCTAGATTTCTGTGTTTTTAAGCCACAATGCCACACAAATCACCATCGTTATGCACCCTCTTGATATTAACGACAGTTTAGCATGGCTCCTATTACAATTAATATAGATAATACTTAATATAATAAATAATAATATAAACAAGATGACTGCCCTACCAATTTCACTGATCTTGATACGAACTCTATGAGTTTCATATAATATGCAATTAATAGTTTGATGAACTTGGGCTAAGTAACAATGTATCATAGTTTATAGTATATAATATATGATGCTGAGCTTTTTATTAGGGTTTCTGGCACAGGAAATTCCTTAGATCTCAATAAATAAATAATATCGAAATATATTTAGTATCATAAATGATGATACTCGAGACAAAATCGGAAGTTCTATGTAAAGTATGAAGGAAGATTTAATTAACGTGTTATGGCATGTATCACGTATATAATAGGTACACAAAGTGGTCAACTTGTTGCAGGGCAGTCAACTTGTTAATATGTGTTGTATAACCATTATAGAAAACCAAATTTTTAATCGGAAAAACACGAAAAAGATAATATAGTCATTATAATAATGCTAAAATGTTACAAGATAATATCAATTTATATGTGTCATTGTGATCAAAACAAAATGGTTATTTAAAAAGTGTGAAAATTCACATTAATAATTATGTCGGTCATAAAGTTGAATACGAAAAAAAAATTGTTCAACTTAAGCCAATGCGGTCGTGTTATTATAATAAGAAACGTATAATATGAAACGTCACCTTCCATTATCTATGAAAAAAATGTTTTGTCTTATTTCTGTAGATCATATTGACGTTTAGACATGGAAAGGTATTAAAACTGAACCAACAAACTATCGATAAACAGTTTAAATACAAAAAACAATTATGTGAATAAACCATAAAAAATAATTTTATAGATTATTAAATGACATTATAAACTATAAAGACATAATATATTTATAGTAATACTACGAGTACTTATCACTATAATAGTATACTATTATAATGTTATCGAGAGACATTAACGCACGAAGCAATGAATAAATTAAAATACCATACAATATAACAACGCATACCTACCAAGGAAAATCGATTGGTAAAATGAAAACTATGTCAAACTCTATAATAAATAATTGCTCGGTAACAAAATATTTAAAATCGAATAAGTCAATAAAATATTATTTAATCAAATCGATAATATTCTAAAATATAATATAATATCACCGTTTCTGTGTAATTTGGGTGATGAATTCTCATCATTTTTAATTTTACCAATTCGTTATCAGTTATTATTTATTACTTATATTAGCCGATAAGCCATTAGTCATATCCACGTGTAATGTCCATCGGCTGTTTGTATAACAATATTTCTGCTTACGCAACCATACCATATCAAAATGTATTTAGGTATACTATGATACACAGTTATATACTCATATAGGTACAAATATATATATATATTAATAATAAGTTTGAAATAAATGTTGAATTTTAAATTATCCGATTTTAAATTACTCAAATTCATACTGTTAAATACCAAAATACATGGTTTCCAAATGAAAATACCTAAAATTATTAATGAAAAGTCGCTATTTTTCGTTCAAAAATGCAGTTTTGTCAAAATAACCAAAATAAATGAAAAAAATGAAAAATAATTACCTTTATAATATTATATATCACCTCCAAAGTTGAAGTTTGAAGCAATTTTATTTAATATTATTTTATTTAACAGTGAATAATGATGTTTATTAACTTATTTTTAATCTTTTCTTTATGCATATTTTACTATAATTAATGATTACCTGAAATGCGGTTTTTGAGCTTTAGTTTCATAAACAAGGAATTCTGAGATGAATACAGTTGCTCTTAGCTAGAATACATTAGTATAGAGTACACAGTCACTCATCACTTTAATACTATTTTCGCTTGAATTTTTTTTTAATAGAAACTTTTATTTGAATTATAATTTATGATAATTTTCAAACATTATTTGCTTTCTTCTACGACTCTTTAGTCTTGCACAATATAAAACAAATACAATATACATCTGTATTGGTCATCGATAAGCACCCGCACCGCGTTTCTAGCTTATATATTAATACTCAATATCCATATAAATGCATAATCTTTCACTCCAAAATGCATGGCAACGTTAATAGGGTACACTGTTTGAACTTGAATTACGCATCGCCAATGTGTATATTATATAAAAACCATAAAATATAAATAAATCGATAAAAAAAAAATTAAATCTGTCGATGTATCATAAATCTTAAACTCGTGACGTAATGATGTACACAAATACAAATAAAATATGATAATATTACGATGATGAAAAATTATGAAAATGAATAATTAGACAGATGCTGCTTGCGTTTATCAACGTAATATTTAATTTCATAAAACCAGTGGTTTTGTCTTTAAACAAAAACAATAATTTAAAATTGCTATAGATTCATATTATATTCCATAGTAAGAATATCGAAAATGATATTAGCTTACATAAGAAGTACCTAACTTTGATTTACTCACTCCATCTACATTTTAAAATTAAACGATAGTTCATGATGGTTCATGATAGTTTGAAAATGATTGGTAATATGACTGGTTATTTTAAAATGGGTAGGTACATAATATTCTTATTTTCTTATTGCATATTTTAGCATGTTTCAACAAAAGAAAATGCACATTTTCCTATTTTATATTGCATACATTATGAATCCTAGTCTTGTACTCTTGTAATATATACGTGCTGGGCGCCTATAGGTACACCATGTCTCTGTGATTATAAAACTCGTATTATATCGAGATTCCGACGGAGACCTTCGACTCTTCTCATCGTCGACACGTTGTATGCAAGCATAGGGACCTACCTTTACTACATACGTTGGCCTGTTTTCATATTATGATAAACGATCATTGTTTCGCGGATCGGAACGTCGACGAAGACGAACACAAAAGGTGAGAGAATAATGGGAACTGGAATAGCGGTGTATTAATTGTATATTATACAGCCGTATAGCACTAACGAGAGACCTTCCCCGACGGTAATGTCAAATTAATAAATTATACGATGAGTCATTAATAATATTATATTTGTATAATAAACGAATAGCAAACGGACGTGTATAGTGTATAGTACGTACAGATAATATCGCTCAGAGACTATTTTTTACACACAAATATTATTCTTATACCGGCCGCCGCCGTTCAAGGTTTAACCAATCAAATCAAACAACACACACACAAACACGCAGAATATATATTATAATATAAATATAATAATATAGGATATATAGGTAGAGTCGTAGAGATTATGTTGTTATACAAACAAAAATTGTAAAAAACCACATTCTCTTCCGCCGCGCGCACACAATAGCTGGGTTCACCATTATTATTGTTATTATTGTTATACATTTTTTATTGTAGTGGTGTGATTTTTTATTTTTGACGCCAACGGTCTATAATGAGCGATACTTAACCGAACGCGCTAGCGGGCGTTTTACGCGTTAATAATATTAGTATAATAGTCTTCAGCGTCGATATCTAATCGCGTGACCGCAGTGATCCTGGTGTTAGGGTTCAGAAAAACACTCGCACACAAACTCTAAAACACGGACACTAACTCTATCACACACTAACTTTAAAACACTCTCACACACACACACACATATACTAACTCTTAAACACGCATTCCCACAATTCTGACACACGCACGCACCAAGCACGCGCGCATGCTCTCTCACTAACCCACATAATAACCGTCCTCGGCTCGCAATTAATCGTAGTAGTATATTCTGCTGCTTCCGAGACGAACATACGTGTGTGTGTTATTAACATTCGACTGCACAACGTCAGTTTTGATTTTCTCATTTTTCGTCTTTCATTTTCAACAATCAAAATATAATGGCAAGGTTCGCGATCAAAGCCATCATCGTCACGGCGCTGGTGTGCCTCGTTTTTGACGTGAGTATTGAAAACGAAAATGTATAATAATATGCGTCCCATGTACAATATTTAAATATTATACCATTTTAACGCCGTATAATTATCATTATTATTGGAGTGCACGATAATATTAATGTCTCGGTTAATCGACGAACGAATAACAGTATAATGCGCCTATACAATAATGTTTTGTAACAGTACGTCCACAAACTTAGATAATATTGAATTATATCTGTTTGCTATTTTTCCAATGGTCTTTTTGTACGGTTGAAGACGATCTTTATTGCTATGCACTACATTGGTAGGTATATCAGAAATATATATAGGTAGGTGCGTTGTGCAAATACGCGAATAAACTTAAAATGCTGTATACAATAATATTGAATTCTACATAATTTGACCATAATATTCAATCTTTTTTCGAATTACATTGAATAATAATATTCTACAATTTATGGCATTCTATTTGTGATTGTTTAACATACATGAAACAATGTTAGACGAACGTCGAGCTACCATCATCACGTGGACACACCACCTCGTCTGTTTATGTGCAAACATTATTGCACGAAGACGATCTCATTATTAATATTATTGTTTTTTTTTTTTTTTTATCGATCGGACTGATTTAATTTTAAGTTTTATTTTTATCGATTCTATTATACATTTGTACGTTTCGGCTTCAAACCATACAAAAAGCCCATTCTTCGATTTCTACTCGCATGCGCGTGTTAATAATATAAAACGAGGTGTACCTACATTACTTTCAAATAAGTACTCAAAAATTATAAAATCATCAACTCACCAACTCACATTATAGGTACTCACCAAAATATTCTTATTGAAAAAAATAATAATCTATTCTTACAGAAATACTAATTTAAGTATTATTATAATTAACTGTGTTATTAACCTAATTGATGTTACACGCACATAATTTTATCAATTCGTGATAAATTTTATATTATACTATATGAATTAAGACAAATAAACTTAATCGTATTTATTAGATTGACATGACCATGATAATTATCAATATTTTAAATATGACTATAATCACACGTTCCTATTTTACTAGATTTATCGTATGTGTTTGAGAACAAAATTAACAATCGTAATCATTCAATTATTATTTTTATTCGTTAAACGAATTTATAAGCACTAAATAGAACAGTATTGATCCAAAATATATTAATTTATGGTTTACATTTTATTACTAAAATGTATATTATAATATTATGGTACGGGTTTTATTAACAGTTTACAGTATAAATATACATCCATTAAATAAATCATTACTTTTAACCAATCATGAAATAATTTATAATATATCCAACAATAATTTATTTAAATTTTTCGACCTTGCCATTCGATTTTTCACAATAGAACAATGTTTCAACGAGATGATTTTATAATACATATTTATGACGGCTAATTTTACTTTTTTATTATTCAAAAATTATACTAAACAAAAGTAGGTATCTACCTCAAACACAACCGTTTATGGAAAGAAATCAAATTTCACGTACGGTTTTGTTGACTATTATACAGTATGTATATAAATATGCGATATTTTGATATTTTTACTGCAGATGTAACAAAACAGCTAAATAATAGCTATAATAATAAATTATAGTGGTAATATTTTTTATCAAAATTAATTGTTAGAGATATATAATATTAATTCATAGCCTCATACTAACGCCATACTTGAATACTTCATATATAACATACAATTACCTAACTAATTGATAAATTAACATTGCTATATAGTTAGAACTTTAAATTCTTAAGAAATCATAAGAAACATCTACAAAAAAACAGTTCCACTGTAGATGTTTTTTTTTATAATAGCATACTGTTTATTAATTATTACAATATTCGTAAATTAAAGATCTAATATAACACGCACGTCGCCACCTATTGAAGTGGTCAATTTATAACAATAATCTGGCCATTGTATAGGTAGGTACAAATGTACAATGCATGTTTTTATATATTATTTAATTTAAAAAAACGTTTGCATGGCAGCAGAATGGACTATTTTATTAAGATTACTTATGTGATGGTATATCAAAAGTAAATTTATCATCGTCCATAAAAAAAATTATCATATTATGACACATTTAAATATTTAATAATGCTTAAATAATAATACCGTCACTCATAATATATAGCCATATAGGCATATGTTACACACCTACAATTTATTATTATTAACTTTAGTGTGTATATCTGTGTTTCTCAGTATTTCTGTACACTGTAATTTATACAAATATAACACTAAATATGTAGGCACAAAAATACATACTTATATAATATTATAAATGTAACATATTCAATCACTGCATTCCTTAATAAATCAAATAGTAATTAACTGTTACATGATTTGTAAACAAATCGAGATTTTTTTTCAACCTAAATAATTCTTCCATAATATGCATGTATACTTAGGTATACCTACTATCTCCCTCGTGTGTTGAATTTTACACTGTCTTGCAATTACGTGCATAAATCATATAAATAGATAATAATACTCGTGTAATATAGAAATCGGATTGGGTGGTTAACGGTTACGGAAATGCTAACAAAAAAATAATAAAAAAATCTATCTATAGGTATACATATATAATCGTGATATTATGTATATACCTATGATATTATATGTATGACTCGAGAGTGAGTGGAAGATTGGCCATCCATATAAGAATAATGTTAATTCTCAACGTCTATTTCCCAAATCAGTCAAATGTATAATAATAACCAAGTAAAACGAAAATAATAATACGTCTCCACATAATTTGTATTCGATACGGCGTTTCGACCAGCAACGATGTCCAATAACGATTTCAACAACGAAGCGAAACGTTGAAATATTATGTCAGTCGACGGGCGACGACGGTGGCTGCGATTTATCTCAATTCATAATTTTATCATCTGCGAAAAAAAGTCAAAATTTGTCATTCATGAATTATACATCGAAATAAACGATGTACAGATGCGGCGAGATTTGCAAAATATTTCGATGAGCCGGTATTATAATAATAATACATGGCCGATCGGAACGGCGCATAGTAAATAGGTTGGAATTAATTCATTTTCTGCATGTAAAACAAACCGAAAAATCAACGACAACGCGTAATCGATGAAATTGTCCGGATGTTTTTTTTTCGTATAAACACAATATAATGATAATGTAAAAAAACAAAAATATGTACCTATGCTGAATTTCAAAATTTCAAATCGAAATTGCTTCGATCTTGCGATCATATAAGTACAACGTAGAAGCGTTGTGCGCGTATACATACTTCTGACTCAAAACTCAAAATGCAATTAATTTTTTATTAATCAGATTAACGGTGCAAAATAACAGATTACAGATCCAATAGGAGCACATTATACACATGTCGATCGATCTCTATACAGACAATTTGTTTACCTATAATATAACAATATTACCTTATATAGCTATATATGTATAATGATATAAAATTCATGAGAAATTCCTAAAAGTTAAAACCGCGAAATGTTTTAACAGCAAAAACAACAAAAGCGAATCCTTTTTTCATAATACAATTTTTTTTTCTTATGTTTGAACTTCAGGTTTGTAGACCCTAACATTAAAGATAATAATAATACTACAAATAAATAATAGGTACACACTACACATATAGGGACAATAAAATATGGAGAATATCCCTTATTTTTTCTAGTTTGTGCTTATTTACGTAATTAATAATATAAATAATACACGTACAACATATGATAATTATGTATGTTGTATAATTTACAATACAAAAAAAAATCAACACTATGTTTAATGAACATTTTTGTTCTTTTGACTTTAAATGAATTCCATAATAATTACAAAATCTTAAAACATCGCCTAGTATAATGATTTGGATATTATACAGTTGCAACACTGATTATACGATTCAGACCATGGGCAACTTCGAATTCGGTAATGGCTCATTCACTTATCTTTATATTAAACGATTCGAAACCCAAAAAAACAAAATAACATAAAACTATGATTATTCTATTAAGGTTTAATTAACAGTACCTATACACACGTTATTTTCTCTTTTCGCTATTATTGTTTTCGCTGCTAAAACATTTCACCATTTGTATTTTCACGATTTGACTTTCGCTATTATATTTCGTGGTTTTGACAGGCACCCGCCACCCAATATAATCATTCTTATTTCTCATATTACATATTGATTTTTTGTAAATAAAATTATTAATCAGTGATTAGAGCCTAATTTGGGGGTACATTTTGGGTACATTAAATCACCGGCACCCCACACCGGCAATACTCAATAACTTTCGTTTTTAAATTCAACTATTATCTGCTGTCGTCCTAGTGGTATAGGTCTAGTGGCTTAGCAGAAAAAATATTTTACAATATTATATCGTGAGAGATAATAGAAATAGGGTAATTAATACTGAGACATTGTTTGGTGGCAAAACATTTACTCAAACCGTTCAAACACAATTAGGTACCTATAGGTATCAAACAAGAAATTATTATCATAATCACATTCCGTAAATCGAATGCAACTAAACTATTCAAGAGGCAAGAGCCCAACGGTTATGTAATACACATTTATGTATCATGTAATGTTGGTAAAACAATAACGAATAGATATAGCTAGCTATTATTGTATGCTTGGACCCAAGTAAAATAATAATTGATAACAACGCACTAACATTATACTAATAAAATCACAATATTAATATCATGCGATCAAATAATGAAATAATAATATTATAGTATAATAAAATGCGGCTGGGTTTTGTGTGACTTTTGTTGTACCTACCATAAAAACAATGGATGCTAACGCGTTGTATAACATTATTAAAAAAAAAAAAAAATGTTTCTTCGGTATTGGTTCCTTTTTTCGATTATTCGGCACACTCGAATTTAATAAGACGTGTCGAAATGTAATATAGCATATTTAGGTGTGCATGGCGAGGAGAGCGTTATCGTTTAACATATTCACCATGATATTACAATTCAATATAATATTTTATACGCACATTTAAATAATATAATTCAATATGAATATAATATATGCTCTGGTAGGATTATTAAAATTCGTTCGAACGACAAATTCGAGACATTGCGAGATATATCGCATATAATATGTAGGTACGCCGAAAAAACGAGACGACCGAAATCCCACGCCCGGCGGCTCGCGATGTTCGCAAAACCAACAATTTTGTCGTGCGCCGCGTAATCATGTAACAATATTCATAGTAATAAACGCGACCGTAATAATATTGTTTTATGCATTCAACTTTGCGGTTATTATATTATATCGTGCTGTAGTGTCTGTGACTTAACTCACGTATGTAAGTACACACAATATACAATTATATTATACTGTGAAAGTTATATTTTACACGATCCATAGCCAAAATATTATATCCGTGTACGGAATTTAAACGAGGGTTGGGGTTTTATTTCCGAATTAAAAAACAAAAACAAAAAAAATCCGTGTGGTTTGTTTTGATTAATTTAGTGTAGCCGCGGGGCGGAAACACAGCAACAACCGATGCTGGATAATCTGCAGGAGGTGGCTAAGGGCAAGTTGAATGATTTCATGAATTCGTTCAAGCAATCCGCGTCGGAAACACAACCTGGGCTGGGTAATCTGCAGGAGGCGGCTAAGGGCAAGGTGAGCGAGTTCATGAATTCGTTCAAGCAAACCGCGTCGGAAACGTACAACAAAATGCAAGCAGCGGTCAAAGAGCCGGAAAACACCAAAAAGGTCGAGTCGCAGGTGAACAGTTTCTTCAGCAGCGCGTTCAATAAACTCAAGAACACGTTCAGCTCGACCAAGACCAACCCGGACGATCTGACTAAACAGGAAGCTATCAAAGCGTTTGACGATTACGCGGTGAAACATCCGAAATGAGCCCGACCAGACGACGGCCAGTTATAATATTATATTATAGACCAACGGAATATGATATGACCGATTTTCATTAACACTGCTTTTAATATAATATTGTATAATATACATTATATACCTGCGATTTAGGTTAGAGATTGAATACTTTTCAATTTCCCGTGTGCACCAACTTACGGTACATGGTTGTACAATGATCGCTAAATATATAAGTATATTTCACTGTAAATCTAAAATATTGTCAATAAAATCGGTATCCTGCAGTCTAATTTTTTTTGTTGTTCTATTGTTGTTGTCGCTGTGTTTGTCGTTCTTGTTGTTGTGGTTGTTGATTTTGCTTTCGTATATACATTACCGACAACAATATATAATTAATTATATCTAACGAATGTATATACTGTTATATTAATACTATATATTAATTACTTAATTAATAATATACCTACCCACTGATCAAAAAAATAATGTCTGGCAAGACATACCTAACCTAACCTACAATGGTAACGGTTACAACTCAGATATGTATACTACGAAGACAATTTTTTACGCATATATAGCGTATGAATATGTTTTGTAACTAAATATTTTAAGTTAAGTTGATAATATCCACAAATAATCAGACTGCAGACACAAATTTCAAAATGTACTCATTTGCGAGTAATTTTTTTTCTTTTAAAAATGCCATAATAGGTAAGAGGAAATTATATTCAATTTTGTTAGGAAAAGGCTTAGAAATAAAAAATATAGTTTTCATAATATTAAGGATGTCGGCAATTTATTACGAAGCAAAAATGCAGGAAATTTCTAGTTACGTTGAGCAGCGGCCATGCCACACTCTACAGGCCGTACAGAAAAAATACAATTGAACCACTTCAACGTTTAATAACGGCTTCACTGGGAAAACGATCACGCCTCGTACTTTGTAGGATAGTCGGATTTTGATAATTTTATTAACTATTTAAAACGAACTTTTTATTCAGCTAATGTTGAATTTTTTTTGTATTAACTTCACAAAATAACGCCACAAAAATACATTTCATAATTCTCGACATTATTTAGACGTTTATTTTAAGTTATAAAAATAGATTTCTTAAAATCGGAATCCACATTGATCTAATAATAATGTCTTTATCTGTCAAATAAAAAAAATATTATCGAAATCTGTCTATTTCACATTTTTACGGGGCATGAGAGCTTTTCCTGTGACCTGCGAGGCAAGTTTTTGTATTAAAAAGTAAAAACTCGTCAGATACACTTAATATATCCGATAAAATATTAATACGATATTATCAATAACCTGAATATAAGACGTATAACCGTATATTAATCTTAGCCTAATTATACAAATTTGTATTTATATTATTTAAATATTTGTTTATGATATTAAAAATAATAAAGCTCCAATCAAAAGTTTAGCACACTAGTCATGTAAAAAAGTGTACACTACCATAAAAAAACAATATACTTTCGGATTTCCATGAAAAAATTATAATTTAAATACATAATTAAATAAAAGTCACCCGAAGAACAATAAAATCTTTATCCCCAGATAGTCTAATTTACGCTTATAAATTTTTTTTTTTTTTTATTAAGAAAGACAATTTACAATCTGTATACAAAAAATTACAATAAGCAAATTAGATAAAAAAAAACAGAATAAAATAACATGAATATCGTGTTGAGGAAGAAACCCAGTGGTAACACCTCTTATTATAAATATTTATACAAAAAAAAAAAAATAATTTCATAAAATGAAATTATCTACAATAAAAAAAAAGAGTTGCACGTTGACTTGTTCGTTTTAGAATTATAGTGAATAATTTAGTGCATTTTAATATTGTAATAGATTGTGCTAATTTGTTTCTTTTAATCAATAATTATATAACCAAAAAATAAAAATTATACATTATACATGTGCCACTGTATAATCGTGTATTAGTGAATTGCACTATTTCCTACCTAACTCAACTTATAAGTGTATCATAATACTTAAAACGAATACCGGAAAACTGTTTGACATGCTTTGATGCTGAAGAAAAAAAAATGTGATATTGCATAAAAATGTTTATAGTATTGCGTATGTGTCTTGAATCTTGATGTATCAACGATAATCGTAGGTAGGTAATAAATAATAATCATTACTTTTAATAGTCCACTAAAAACACTATATACGAGCAACTCAATAGTGCGTAAATCATGTGTATCGCTATAGATCGTATTTTTTCTGCAGTTTGAATATAATTAATACGTAAAC
Organism: Metopolophium dirhodum; assembly: GCF_019925205.1. NCBI lineage: Eukaryota > Metazoa > Arthropoda > Insecta > Hemiptera > Aphididae > Metopolophium > Metopolophium dirhodum. Next base: position 22,931,564 of record NC_083563.1, on the reverse strand, counting down.
AATATTACAATAATATTATAATATTTTACATTTTTACCTTGTTATACATATGTGAATTACACATAATATTATATAGTACGATCTATAATAACGCGAATGCGAGTAAACAACATTTCTAAATTATATTATACGATATAAAATTAAGTATATAGGTAGGTAGTAGGTTAGGTTAACGAGTTTTCAATTTAAGTTGATAACGTCGTATAGTGTTCTAAGTTCATACTATATAGTACTATATAGATTGAACTGGAGAAAAAGTCTAGAACAATATATAATATGTGTATCGGCCGTGAATGCCACAACTACAGCTGCAGCGGATGATGAAACATTGGCGATTTTCAGTTTTCACACACGTACGGGTTCTTATAGCCGTAGAGATTCAACACGTAAATGGAGCTCAAAAATATAATATTATAATAACACTAGAAAACCTTCACTGCAATTATCGCACGTCATACACGTCTAATATCATGCACTTGCGTCTTGCAGTAACCACATCGATTAGTTAATCTGACTTCATCACAGTAATATTATGGTCTTATAATTTAGTTTATTTTCTCTTCTACGTACCTATAATTACCTATATTAAAACACGGCTTAATACAACTGCAGGTGTCTATATGTGTGTGTAGTATTTAGGTTTTTATCATGCTGGGGGGGGGGGGGGGTATGATTTTATCCAGTAGCCCCGCCTTTAAAGTTAGAAACCGTATTGCCTTAAGCTAGGATTCCGAAAACTTTTACATATTATATATAGCCTATGGGGGGGAGGGGTTGATCCCTTTGATCCCCCCGCATAAATACGCCACTGTGTGTGTGAGTTATAAATTATAATTAATATAGTAATACGCGTTTATGCACTTTGGACTGTAATATACTCAGAATTTTTTCGATCCCAGACGTACAATGTATGCCTCACTTAAAAATACATGTCAGTCTTTCATTAATTAATTCATCCATGGACCATAATTAAAGCGGTAGCCATTTATAATTTTCTAAATCGCATATTTTTTCAACTCGCAATAAATAATAATATGTTATTCTAACATTTTAAATAAATAAATTAAAACCTGTTTACAATCATATGAAGAATCACAAACATTAAAAAAAAATAAAATAATAATATATATATATACACATATTATATCGTATTATTCTCGGACCATAATTTTTGTAAAAAGTACTTAGCCACCTCCGGGTACACGTACTCCTAGCGAAAAAAAAACCCGGTGAAATGATAATATGTAACAATATTAATATGCGCGTGACCCTGTGCACTACTGCAGACATGTGCTGCAGGACCGTGGGCGTGTTATACCTGTTTAAGAATAACAATAACAATACTGATTTATGTGTACGACGAGCACCACGTCCGTCACATCAGTGTTATCCATATAATATTATGACCAGTGTATCTATGAGGTTGATTTGTTGTTTTGTGTGCAGTTGGCCGCGTCCGATGAGAATCTTCAGCAACACGGACAGGACGTGCTCCAGCACACGGTCGGGCACGCGACGGCCGACAAGGACGCACCGGAGACGGCTACATCGTCCAGCTCGTTCAAGGACAAGTTCAAGGGTTTCGTGGCCAGCGTCAAGGAGGGAGCGTCGGAAACACTGGACACCCTGAACGAGAAACGCAAGGAGGCGTATGCCGGCACCAAGAAGATTGTGAACGGCGTCATCGACAAAGTCAAATCGTTCAACAAAGGGAGCTCCGAGGAGGACGAGCCCAGGGCTCCGGCATCGTCATCGTCGGAAGAGCACGTCAAGGACGCCGCCAACAAGGCCAAGGACGCTGTAGTCGACAAGACCCAGAACTTCATGAAATCCGAAAAGCTCAATTGATGATCCGTTTACGACATCTTTCCGATCACACTATTCATACTTTTTAATTATATTTATATTTAATCGTACAATAATCATATTTCAATTTTCACGCATTAAACAATGAGCTTCCTTATAAGCATCAGAGACAATCTTTTGTCCGTCGACGCCGCCATGAACGCGTGTCACAATTTACATTTAGACATTTGTAGACAGTTAAGACACGTCTCAGACGGATGTAAACGTGTAACACGCGTTCTGCGGTGGGCCGTTTTCCATTTTTACTTACATTATAATACGTCTCCAATACATTTAAAAGTATTATCTGTAAGCACGATAAGTGTAAGCCGACAATATTAATACTGTCAATATTGTCAATATCATTAATATTAATACTTATATTACTCTCTATTTATAGACTTGAACTATTACTATTATATGCATATTCGTTAAATTTAATACAATATTGCATTATTTTTTCAACAAAATATATTTACATATTTATTTCTATTTAAAATTCAAAAGTGGTTTTATATTTCGACTCACACCTTTTTTTTTTTAAATGAACCGTTTACGGTAGTCAGTAGATACATTAAACGTTTAATAATAATATAATATAAATATGTACGAAATAGATATTATGTCCTACAAATGTGTACAAGCAACTAAATGTACCTAATTTATCACTCATTTCGTAAGTATTACGTAGTCATAATATTTAAAGCCATACAAGAAACAAGAAAGTCTAAAGTCCTGTGAGATACCCTACAACTAGTTAGACTTTCAATATCCACAAATTGGAAGTATATTTCATTATATCCATACGTTTTATTTCAATAATTTGGTTTATATATTATTATGTAACCATTACACTTCGATTTCGTTCACACAATTTAAACGCCAAATGTATTGATTTTAATAATTTTGTTTATATAACACGTAAAATAAAATAAATAATAATTATTGAATCAAGAAGAGTCTCGTTAATCGAAACACAATATTCCCACAATCAGTCTTGCCTGCAAATTCGTTTTCGGTAATAATTATAATAAAGTACATTTATTGGTGCCGATCTATATTTCCTTAAATTGGTAGAACAAAACGCTATAAATCGGTATTTTTTTTAAATTGTGAGATAATACAATATTACCTACTATTATGAAATTAAAAACATTATCTACGCATGTATGAAATCTAAGCTTTTATTTATGAATTCCAATATTTCGATTATACACGTCACACTCCGATTCTACACTATAGGTGTCGCATTATTGTAACTCTGCTGTAAAATTAAATTAATGGATTAATTTTAAAATAATATTAATATGAAACATAATATAAATTCTCTATTTCCTATAAATGTATATTAAATAAACACTTTATCAATAAATATATATAATATTTTATATTTGTCCAAAATTTTTAGTATTTAGCAAAATCCATCATTAATTATAATTTAATACGTCCTATGTCAACCTACACTGTCAACACACACTAAAAATTTCACTTTTAACCGTGGAGAATAATGCTGTATACATAATACAATATTTACGAATGAGGTCAACGAACATATTCCAAGAATACAACGTGCACAGTGCATTCGAACAATATTATAGTACCTATAATAATATTACACATAAATAAAACAATAAAATAATTTTAAAACTGCAATTATTTCATTCAAATATGAATTTGCTCCAATAATACAAATTATTGCAAATATGAAATTTCTTAACAGAACTTAGAAGTACCCATCACATTCACTCGGCGTGTAGATAATTATTTTAATGTTTAAAGTTCAAACTCTATAATCACACCTGTCAAGTTCGGTACCACTTTACGAATTTGTTGTTAAATAACATAATAGGTACATACCTAATTATACATAAACTATAATTATTACTATAAGCAGGTTAGAAACAATAATGCAATTATTGCCATTTAGTGTACCCGAGGTACGTGTAAAAAAAATATTTTATTACATTATAATACCTATAGGTACGTCCTGCGCATAGTATATTATACTTCGTGTGTGCAGTTATATTTAAATCCTTAATAAGATGATTTTATACTATTGTTTTTCATGTAAATTTTCAATGATATATAGTTGCGTACCAATATAAAAAAAAAGTCTTGATCAGAGTGCAATAATCATAATTACCTATTTCTACATATTTTCCACAAATCGCAATACGTATAGATATTATCATACCAGCATTGATTATAGTTCATACAATTAATAATATGGTACCAGCCACTGTTGAAATCGCCGTACAAACAACAAAACAATTGGATATTGTTTAACAAACAACGTGATATACATAATATAATATAGTGATAAATCGGTTTTTTTTTTGTCTTTTATCTAATCCCGTTTGATAGTCGAATGACGATAGGCAATATACGTAAAGCAATATATACATAATATCATAACGAAATCCATCAAATACCGTACACGGTCAGCAAACGATCTATTTAGTATTCAGTCGACACGCACGCCGGTTGATAGGTAACGTAAATGAAATAATATTTGGTTCAATTTTTTTACACCCGTCCTAGCTCAGAAGAAGAAAAAAAAACTATGATCGTTTCCCGTCGTTTGCTGAGTGGTTTCCTGATGATCGCCTTAACCATGTCCGTCCTACACGTAAGCGCAACTATAAAAATTACAATACAATATATTATAACACCTATTGTGTTATACTCACTATTTATATTATACATATTATCATTTTTCTGACTTTTCTCTTTCGTCGGTCTTTATCTGCCATGGAATATTATTATTATTTATTACGAACTCATTAAATATTTTATGGAGAAAAGATGCAAACGAATTAAAATCATATGTATGATGTATACCTACACGAAATTCTACATAATACAACCATTAAATTTATTTCTCAGAATTCCGATATGAATAACAATATTGCATAATTTATGGCATTATATTTGTGTTCATTTACAGCAATGTCTTATATGAGATTATGACCGTCGATTTATGCTGTATACGAAATTTCACGTTTGTGAGTTTCATCTTAACTATATACCTACGAACTATAACGAGACTGTATAATATGTTAATATTGGTCCCATAATATTTTGGCGATGTATCACAAAAACAGTCAAATTATATATTTATACATTTCGTTTTTAACGGTTTTGCATCCGTCATATAAGACCAGATAAAGTAAATCTATCTCGAAGAGCCCGCTAATAAAATCTTATGAAATCTATATAAAGATTTTTTCTCACCCAGGTATTCGTAAAAATCGAGATAAACATCAAAATAATTTTGAACGATTGAAATAAACATCAACAAAACATATTTAGGTAAGCTAGGCATCAGAAATCCATTTTTGAATGCTCTAAATTATTATTTATGTTGATCTAAAATTAACTTTGGCTGAATAGACCATTAGTTCTGTATACAATTGTTTAGCTTAAACTTTCAAATTTAAAGTCGCCCATTTTATTCGCATTCCTGGAGCATCTCCTGTTTGGCCATTAATAAACATTAAAAGTATATTATGATTATAAAAGTTTATCATTTAATGAGTAATGACAGAACTCGACTTCTGGGTTAATATTAATCGGAGCTTGCGGTACAACAACTCGAACATAGTATATCAATATTTATGATTTTCTTGCAAATATTCTTATACCTAATAAGAAAAATGTTCAACATATAATAAATTGTAACAATATATATGTTGTGTAATATAATATCAAAATGTATACCATTAAAACATATTAGATATATGTCATAAATCCACTTTTTGTCAACTATAACCTATAGACGCCTACAGACAACACACTGATGACTATAGTCATGCATACGAAATATGACCGTCGTCGTATGTTAAACAGTGAAACGTAGAGACATAATATAGGTACAATGTACATACACGACTAACATATTTGCTTTTTATGAACGTACCTATAATATTTCATAGTTTAATTGTACACTTGTAACTATAATTACCTATGTGCATGAAAATATAATTTATCTTATAATATTGTGTGATATTGTAATATTATTATATCGTGAGATAACGCAGAAATTTGTATTGCACTTTACACAAAAACAAAATTCCTAGTGCGCTTTACGTTAACTGTAACGAGAACTACGCCATTGATAAGTACGCTACTTATATATTATATAAACAACGTTTAAATAAATATATACTTAACCTGTTAATATTCATATTTATGTATCAAGACTTTACTAGAAACCCAAACAATAAAGTTACAAAAGCAAACAAATAAACACGTCTGTGCCTATTAATTTTTATTTTTTAACTTAAAGTTAAACTTCTAGCATATACTTATACATTTACTATACCTATTTAATTGTATTGTATTTAAATGTAAAATCATTCATTGTCTTATGTGGAAAGTATAATTATTATAAACGCACAACTCACAATAAAACATGTAAATTATATTATTCAAGAAAGTCCTAATAACTTACTATGCTAACTCAGTTTTATATTAGTTAATTACTCTAAAATAATATACTATTATCATAATACATATCGTACAAATCTAGGTGCATTATTATTTACTTTTAACAAAGGTATATCCATAGGTATAACACAATATCATAAATTTTTTCCATTAAATTATTTATTTGGGTACATTTTTGAAAAATATTAGTTGTAAATGTTTAGACCTACTATATAATAATATTCCACAAATTTTAAACTTTCGAAATCGTTAGCTAAGTATTTCCTCAAGATTTAACTTAAATTAGTTTTAAAATGAAGGTAATTAAAATAAACTGTATAATATGCTTGTTCACACATCTAATAAGCGATCTTCAAAAATTTAATAATTCCTTAGACAGAAGTTTTCATGATTCATGATTTCTAAAATTACTTTTTAGTCGAAGCTAATTTTACTTATCTACGAATTTCCATAGTAGAATTTAAGTTTTAACACATATCAGTAGGTCAACAGTGATAACTTCACAATAAAACGAACAACGATAATTCGTAATAAACTAGGTAATAATATTACGTAATAACCAAGTACAAACTACGAACAACTGCGTCGTGCAGTATTCTCAAAGCTCGAATTCGTCGTTAACTACACCGTGTGCGCCTCTATAATTATAGAACTATACAGCGATAGTAATCGAGCAAAACCATTTCAATCTATACATTTCCGAAGGTTTGATACCATACTATTAAATAACTTTCGGCATTCGGATTTTTTGAAAATGTCGTGTTCCTATAGAAATGTTATTTTCAAACTTCCCTCATACCCCCCATCTGATCGTCAAGTTAGTCTGATGGCGCTGGTCAATGTATAAGATATACATATTTATATTGTACTTATATTCAACATAATATTATACTTGTACGTAGTTGTATTCAACATATTATTTTATGGCAGAGATGTGGTTACAGCGGTTGTTTAGTGGTAGAGACGCGTATAGTTTAGGACCGAGGTTTAGTCCAGTCGACGAGGGAGGTTTTAAAGGGAGCTTCCGCTCCGGAGTTGTTGTGGCGTGCGATTCACACGACTTTATGACGACGTTATAATATTATATTGTTCGCAGCAAGTGGAAAGTACGCAGGCGGTTCTGCAACGACCTTCGCTGGTACAGAATGTACTGCAGCAAGCATTGGCCATCGGAAAAAGGACGGTAGATTTGTTTTTCAAACCGGGGATGATGATACCGAAAAACCTTTTGACGAGCACGAGGAAGATTAGATTCAACACAATGTTGAACGGCTCCAGGAGGAGAAACCTAGCTAGAAAGCGTTTGATGAGGAAACGAATGAACGCCTTGGGAAGGAGGCCCACAACACTGCACTGACGTCTGGCCGATTATACTCAATATTCATTCAACAGTATTACCAATAATATAGTATTATATATCATATTGTGATGACTAATGACTCTCGTGATGTATTGTTTTAAATGTATAAACGGAACCATATCATTTGTTCGGGTTGAATTAATGTTTGCAATACAATTCACAATGTTCCTTTGTATGTGATGGACCTTGATCTAATAATCAATATTTTGTAGTGTATATCGTTTATTGTATTACGCACAAATGTTTATGTTTATAGTAGATATATGTATTTAAAATTTAAATTATTGTTTGTTTTTAAAAATACCATTACACGGAAGCATGAAATATCTAAATATTATTTTTAAAAATTTTGTTTTATGTAATACCTATAAATTTTGATTTTTGAATTAACTGCAAATGTACAATAAAATATATAATCTGCACGACAAACACTCGACGATATTATTGAAACTTATGTTTCACGAGAACAATATTTTTTCGTCAAACACGAACACGTAAAGGACTGTATTATTTTCGATTTAATATACGATTGTTTGAAACCAAAATGTTAAATTATCACGAAATTGTATTGCCGTATTGTTAAGCTAGAACATGCAAGAAGAAAAATAATAATATCATAACTTCAAATTACTTTATTATTCATGTTATATTCCTTATTTATACAAGTAGAATCACCGTGCATAATATAGCTATAGTTTGTGCCAAGTGTGCAGTCGCTTATAATATTCCGGATGAAACAATATTTTACTATTTTTTTTTTTATGTATATTTTTTATTCGATTCTTATTGTGCGTTATACTTATCAAAAATTACAATACAATGTACCTACGCTTTTTAAATACTTCTGGTTTAAACATGGACTGTATACGCCTTTATTTAGCGGTTGCTTCTAACCGTGCGTGCTATCGGAGACCCCGGCGCCGCAGGGGCGGCATTGATTAAAATCGATGTTTAGGTGTTGCCACACCCAGCTGGTATATTGGCATTTTCGGGGTTGATACCGAGTTGCGGTCGAGATTATATCAGGTAAAAAAAAAAATCCGAGTTGCGGTCGGGATCAAAACATATCAAAATATCAAAATATCAAAATAAATATCAAAATAGGTAAAAATCCTAGTTGCGGTAAAAAAATATGATTAATAATTATTATGTTTTTAATATTGACATAGTTACATATTATTATGCTAAATACAAAAATGAAACGGTCAAAATACGTTACGTCAAAATACAAATTTATAGTTAGTTTATAGTTACACTTACACATTAAATTATAATATAGTCACATTTTAAAATACAAAACACACATTCAACGAATAAAATTAATACATTTATAATATTAAACCAGTTCATATTTGTATGATACCTACACATTTCATCGAAAATTGGATAAGAGCTCATCGGATAATCGATAACCGGATACTGACCGCAATTAAGACGTTAATTTTACCTTCAATATTATTAAGACCGCAATTCGTCTATTGCGACCGCAACTCGGACAATACCATTTTCGGAATATTGTCAACGATGATAATAAGTAGGTATAATACAACCGTGAAAATCGCAAAGTGAAAACATCGTGACGGCAAGAAGGTTGTCACTTATCATATTTTGCGAGTTTAAAATATCATATACAAGCGCATAGCAACTGAATAAGTAGTTTACATTCAATTAAGGACAATCATGTTCGAAATAACGATGACAAACAAATCAGTTTAGGTACGGACAGAATTCAAGTCCTTTTACGGTCACTTAAATGCATTTAACTCTCAGTTCGACAATTGAACTAATCAATATAATTGTTGGCCATCATCACTTATCGCGTCGTGCGGAGATAAAATACAATACATTGTTGAAATTAAATAACAAAAGTCAAAAACGTTTGTATCATTTGAGAATTACGTTTGAAAATATTATTGACTAAAAAATAAGAATATTACTATAGCCATATGTCTATAGTATCGAATTAGTTACGACGTATTTGTTATGATTATGATGTAATTAATTGATATGAAACAAAATTATTATAGTATTGATTTATAAGTTACCAACTCGATACGATTTAGCGCATGTTAATTGTTAATATATTATGCAATACCACAGATGTATAGAATAAAGTAATAAACTTGATTGCTGACTGTGATACAGCGTCTGTGTAATATTGATTGAAGCTATTGGCCGCCGTTTTAATTGAGGCCAATGTTCGTTGTCACTCATGTTTATAAATATTATAAGATATAACATAAAATAATTTGTATTTAAAAATTATCATTTTTCTAAATTTATTTATTATTAACATTAAATAAGTGCAATAGGACCCCATCGGCCTCTTTTTAAATGGCGGATAGGTACTATTAATTGGTATTTTAATGTTTCTGATGGATTCGTGAAAATTTTTTTAACCACAAATATTACTAGTTGGTCAAGGCTTTTTTTATAGCTATTGCTTAAACGAAATGTTACAAATTGAAATATAAAAATACCACTAACGTTAACCACCATTTATTGGCTATTAATTTCTATCAAGGTTGTAAATATGTAAAAAGTATCTGAGAACAGCGCCTCGACAAAATCAATCATCGATAGAATTTATTTATCTTCTTTAGATGTTTAAAGCGTCTGTCGCGAGAAGTGTACCTAACAGAATTGTGCGTGAATCGGCGTGAACATAATATTTATCTATTCTGTGATATTGTATTTGAACGTCTATCAATTTTAATGAAATGTATATTACGTACAATAATACCAGTTATTATTTATTGATTATCACTAGTTATTATAATAATAAGTTATTGGCTCCGTGGACTAATTTTTTTTCTGGTGGTGGCCGGTGGAGGGGCACTGGACTGGCGATGAAAATTAGTGGTTTATCATATTTATATTGCCTGAAATATAGATATAATACGCAGATATATTGAATAAATCGTAACTATAACCTCGTTTATAAAATATGCATATTTAGATAAATTAGATTTTAAAAAGAGGAAAAATAGGTAACCGCTCTGCTGCACTGCAGTACTCGAGTGTACTTCGTCATTGGGTAAATCATTACTAAGTATATAATTGTATTGCTGTACTGAAGTAATTAATTTTACTATTAGTCAGTTGAATTAATTTTTGACGAAAACATTGTATTTTAAAATATCATTGTGTGTGTATAGTATAATAAAATATTCAAGTACCTACCTGCGAATAATATTTTTAAATTACAAAAAAAATAAATACTGAAATTGTTATTCTTTGTTTAAATATCTTATTTCTTCCAAATTTTAACTTAAAATGCCTATAAAAAAATGGTTTCAATAAATATTTTAAATTTTTTGATTCCAGCAATAAAAAATTTAATTGGAACCTTGTACTTATTAAATTTTTAAGCTATAATTTTGAATATTTTGTAAATTTTTAATCACAAAATTATTTGTAAATATTCGTGATTTTGACTATACATTTTTATTAAAAAAATCGTGCCTATCTATCTTTAATATTTTTAAATAACTATAGTACAAATTTACCAGAAATTTCGTATTAAATTTTCGAGTTTTTGGACTACAATTAGATCCAGTTTTCTACCAGAAACCAACCCTTAAGTTGACTTAAAATCTAACAGTCACAAATGGTGATGACAGACGGAAAAAAACACACATCATTGTAAAATCAATACATCCATTGCTCCGCTCAGAGTCCAACAATGTAGGTCATTTTCCTGTTAAGCAATTTGCACGAATACCACGAACTCTATACTAATAATTGTGACGTGTTGAACACTATTTGATCTGATCCAATTGTTACGTGTCCAAGAACGCTGCATTTTTAAGGTCACTTTAAAAACAATACCAACAAATATTCTATCCCAAAACCCTAAAATTGTGATTTATCGTTTGCACGGAAAGGTTTGCACAGCCAACCAAAAATTTGCGGAGTGGCCTTTGGTGTATGGATTCTGTCTACATGTCCATCATGGCATAGAACTCAAAAGTATCGACTAGGTCCTATTTACAATTTATTTCCTATTTATTAACAACACTCAGAGTTGAATATTGAAGCATTATTGCTATACAACTCCAAAAGGTTAAGACAGACACAAAAACCACACGCACACACACACATTGTAAAACCGAATACCAATAGATTCATCGCTTCGGTTATATCTGAAATAAAAATTTCGATGTTAAGATTTGAATGTTCCATTAACGTCGTAAAATATTATAAACATATTATCGAGCTGATAAAAATAAAAATGTCTAATGAATAATGATAATGCGCCATTTTATGGGGCCTCCTAATTATTTTTCGCACCGGGGCCCACAAAGCGTAGTTGTGGCACTACTGTTATGGTTTTTTCCTTAGAACGCGACGGTCGCATCCGCAAGCGGAAACGATGGCGGCGGCGGTGCAGGTGGTGGCAGTGTCGTTGATGGTGGTGAAGGCGTAACGCCGTCACCGTCGCTGATGGACCGAGTGTCGGGCGTAATGGACAGCGTCAAGATGCAGGCGTCCGAGACGCTTGACGGGGCGGGAGCCGCGGCCGGGAACGCGGCGTCCGTGCTCAGTCGCCTCCAACCGAGCGTGACCAAGCCGATATCGGAAATCGGCGGCGGCGGCGGAATTCGTATTACTGAGAAGAAACTGCCGTCAGGCGACAACGCGCTGGGGCGGCTGCAGGAGACCAAGGGGCGCACCGTGGCCGCGGCCAAGAAGGTGATGGACGAGACCATACACAAGCTGCAGTCGACCGTGAGTGACATACGGCGGACGGTCAGCGGCGATGACCGGGACGACGTCGGCGGTGACCGGAGAATCAGCAACGCGCTGGACAGCCTGCTCCGGGCCGTCGGCACGGAGGGCAAGGCGGTGTTCGAGTACGCGTCCGACGTCATCAATGAGACGGCCGACCGTGCCAAGGCGGCTGTCGACAAGGCCCAGCAACAACAAAAGCCGGTGCGACAGCCGAACCAACAATGATTATAATTCATAATAATTAAATACTATTATAATATAATTATTTCGCGTTACATGACACTGTTTGCGAGTATACGTCATAATACTATAAAAAATATTTTATACCAATAAAAACAATTGTCCGTTTAATAATAATTGTACATTTAGTAATTAATAATTATTAATAATATTTTACTGTTTTACAATATATTTGTATAATAATATTATTTCTATGAATATTTGTGACTTAGTTTTGCATTCCTATAACATGGCCGTACATGTAATAATCTTACAATATTTTTTAGGTAATAATATTATATTATTCAGACACGGCTTGTGACAATAATAACAATTCGTCTCATAATAATATATGAATGGAATTAAATTTAAAAAAGTACTTACCAAATCGTATCCACCTATGATACAGGGGCTGTTAAAAAATTCACCAATCGCACGTGCATATCAATACATGATAATATTACCTAGGTATATACAGTGAAACCTCGATAACTCGAACGTCTATAAGACGAATTTTCGATAACTCGAAGGAATATCTTCGCCCCTGCATTTCAATAAGTAGACACAATTTTTTCTATAATTCGAATTTTTTTTTCGCCTCCAACCGATTCGAGTTATCGAGGTTTTACTGTATAATATTATATTATGCGGTTCAGTTCAAAGCAACGCGATGGTTTATCCACCACAGTTAATGAATTGTACAACTATATTGATCAAATGCACATTTTATAATTTACCTTTACCTATGTAATAATATTATATAATACAATATAATGTAGCATAATGTATGATCTTATTTGACTACGTATACGGGCATTATGCTCTTCAATTATACCAAGATATTAAGGGAACGTGAGGATTGATTGTTCAGTCAGAAAATTGACACGTGAATGTTTGTTACTCAATTACACATATACATATTGATATTATTTACCAGCGTGTTGGGTACTGGGCAACACTGGCATTCTCATCTTTTTGAAAGGGGTGATATGAATTTTTGACTATTCTCAGGCCACGTTATATAGCAGTACATACAGTTTTATTTCTTTATCATATAATTTTTTTATAAAACAAAAATAATTCAAAGGGAGAGGAATATGACACATTGGTACCCTCATACCCCCGTGAGTAACGTTTTCTGAGTTACGAGAAACATTGTTCTAATTTTTTCAATCCTTAGTTAAAAAAAGTGACTATTTAATACATTTTTAACTATAAAATAATTTTATAATATTCGTGATTTTGAAAAATTGTTGTCAAAATTAAACTTTAAACGTCATGTTTGCGTAGGTATACACAGGTATACTTAATAAATTTAAAATACTATTTAAATAACTTATCAAGTAGCTTTTATTACATTTTTGAAATGTTTGACACGGTAAAACATCATAATTGATTCTTATAAAAAAATGTGTATAAATAGCTGAACAAAAGTAAAAATATATTTTTAAATTTATACTATCTAATGACACATATAGAAAAACTAATATACATTTTTTATAAAAATTTCAAGTATTTACTTTTGTCATTCGGTTTTGAATTACAACAAAATAAGAAAATCATGTCGAAAAAATGTCAAAAAAATCGAACTTTAAACGCTCATAAAAATTAATTTGACATTTCGGCGGTATACTTTTTTTTATTATTAAAGAAAAAAGGTACTAAGGTAGGTATCTGAAATCTTATTTTAAATTTTCAAATATTAGATATAAAAATCAAAATTTTATTAATTTTAACATTTGAAACAGTGAATTTGTAATTTTAACTTTTGGTTTTTGGAGGCCCCTAGATTGGAAGCTTGTATACATTTCACACCTTGTATAGGTGCCCAATTTTCGCGGCACTATTAGTTACTGTCTAGTGTCTTATAAGATGGTGACAACACATGTGAGTGAGACATCTTCTAAAGAAATTCATACTCGTTGTCCGTTAGTATGATATAAATAATACATATACGTTGTAAATACCATTATTTAACTGTATTCTAATTATATACATGATGACTAGATACTAGATAGTGCACCGTGGCAAGTGTAATAAAATATTAAAATCTGTTTTGATATACGACAAATTAAAAAACTTAAAACCATTCGACTTCAATCATGAGTCTCTGCAGTATTATGATGTATTGAGTGTATAATATTAATTTAAATACATTTTTCCGACGACCAAAATGAGACTGAGACAAGAACCTTCAATATTTATTCTTATTCCTACGGAGATTTCAATTCCGTTCACTATACAAGTATTTGGTTATAGCTTTATAAATTACTTTCTCGAAGTAGGGGGAGAGGAAGAATTTGTGAATTTCCACACAGATACAAATATAAAATCGCTAAATAATCAAATAATTATAGTACATTTTTTGGTATTTAATAAGTAGATCATTTTTTATAAATAACTAAAATGAGTCTTACTTGTATGTTATATAAGACTATCATCAACAATAAATAGATAATAATAACTTATATTCGGGTGTCAGTGATAAATAGATATTGTTATACATTTGTAAAATAAAATATTTTACTACGCATTATATTATAAGTTGTTGTTTCTAACGTGTAAGCATTAATCGTTTATATTTCAGTGTGCTGTTTGCCAAAAATTGGAAACATTTCGAGTTATGAAACAACATTTAGAGGATCTAATGGCAGGTAAAACAAACGTCATGCTTGACGATCATTCAAACTTTAAGACCAAGATCCAAAGTCCGATCAATGATTGGAATAAGGAAGCCACTGAGGCTATCCAACATGGTACAAATGTATTAATGGACTCGTTTCGGTTGACTGATGAAGCTATTCAAAAGTCCACTAATAGTGTTAAATCAGACATCGAAGATGACAAGAAAACCAAAAAAGTAACGTGAATGGTTTGACTATTGCATTGAATAAATTCATGTTTTACTTTTTTTTTTTAGTAAAATATAATATACATTATTATTATTATTTTGAAAAAGTTATGGTAAATAATAATATATGAAAAAAACGTTTTGTTGCGTTATATTATTTAGAATAAATACTTCAATATTTATTAATTGTCCAACAATTTAATTTTAAGTACCCTTTGTGAACACTTTCTGGAATTTATCCAGCCTTGTTAAGAATACTTTTCAAATGTATTCAAATACTTTCTTTTAAAAGTATTTAAATATAAATACAAATACATTTTTTTAAGTTCAATAAATGAATAATTAATAATCAATATTTAAATCAACTCAATAACAAGCCGATTAACCAATACTACCCACGCCATGAAATACTGTTATTGAATAGTTTCTTTAATCAAGCCAACCAAACCCTCTTATGTATCCCTCCATCTATTGTGCTTATTGTAAAAATATTTTATACAGATTGTACAAATTAAAATAAATATGACTAAAAAATTTCAATAACATTAATACCAAAACTTGTATTTAAATTATAAACTACTACCACACTACCACAGTACCACCCATTAAATAAGAAGAAAGATATTTAAAAGATCAAGATAAATGCCAATCCAACCAGTGGTGGTCAGTGTCTTGTACTCTTGTATGCCATGCTACAATATGGGAGTGAGGAGCCGACGAGGGTTTCAGTGCTTAGTCATTCAGTTATCTGCTTGTATTTTGGCGAAACCTTATTTATAAATTATCAGAAGTTAGAAAAATTTTAAAATAATATTGTAGAAACAAAATTTTAAATAGTACATTCCAAAATATTAGTAATTGGAATTTGGATTAGACCACGTGAGTTAAAAAAAGTATTTAGTATTCTAGAATAAAAATACAAATAAAAAGTATTTTTTAAGTATTTAAAATACATTGGTCAAAAAGTATTTAAATACAAGTATTCGAATACTTAACAAGACTGAATCTATCCAACGTAACAAACATAATTTAGGTACCTAATAATAATAATAAATAATTAGTTGTACACTATTTCAAGATCACAAAATATAGTAGGTATAATTTAGTATAAAATATAGAATATTAATCATTAATGCATATTACATTATTATTTAATATTTAACAATAAAGGATATATCACATAGCGCTATCTATGAATTTGTTAATGGAATCATCAACAATTTAATCATACTATTATTTTTTTCAATCGATAAAGTAAGTTAAAATATATTATGAACTTACTATGAAAATTGTATAATATGTCAATAAATTATCTAATTTATTATGAGTTACGTCATGATCATACTGTATAGTAATATACTTTTGTCACGCCTGCACCGAAAGTTTGGTTTTCGATAGCGGTTGAACATTGGCGCAACTAGGGAGGGGAGGGCTTAGCCCCCCTGACTAAGATTTAGTCCCCCCCACAAATATCCCTTATTGATTTAGATATAAGCTCCCTATGGGTTATTTTAAATAAATAGTTTTGTTAGCCCCCCCCCCCCAGAATTTTAACCCTAGTTGCGCCTATGCGGTTGAAGCATTGGAAAGCGTCATTGTTCCGTCCAGCGGGCGGTAAAGTGGGAATCCCTAATAGTGCAGGGTGGTAAAGTGGAAATCCCAAAAAGTGCCGGGTGATAAAGTGGAAATCCCCAAAAGTGCTGCGCGCGCATTTCACGCGTGACGCGCGTATACCCTGCACAGTCACTGAAATCTATACCACGGTCGTCTGTTCCTTACAAATTATAAACTTTTGGTTACATCTCATAATCATATTATAACCTCCATGCGTGACGCTTAAAATAAATAAAACCAAATCTTTTCTTTCATGAAATATTGTTGTCGTAGAATTATAGTCTAGTTGTTGCATAGATCCCTGCATTACCTTTGCCGTGATCGATGAATGCAGAGGCGTGACAAAAAATAGTATGTGTGATTCGAGCGGGAAGGCAATTTCAGTCTTGGGCGAAATGCGGCACCCGCGACTGAAATAGCTCACTTCCCGCCCTTGCCACACAATATACTATAATAGTTCCATTTGATTAAGTACGAAAAAGCTAAAAGGTGTAAATTCAGGTAGGTATTCCTAACCTTATAAAATAATAGGTAGCTTCTCTAATACCTAATAGCCAATAGCCAATAGCTATATAACGTTTTATAACAATGAAACAATTTTAAAAAGCTGGTAAGTAGATGGTCCTCTGCCATACAGTAAGTATATCAAAATCAAATGTTCGTAATTTTGGAGAATTTCGTACAAATTTAAACTTTAAATGCTTGAAAATGAAATGTGATGATTTCTTTTTGGTATTTTTTAAATGTTGTTTAAAATTTTAAACAAGTGGAAGTATGAACATTTCCAACGAATACTGTCATAAATCATAATTAACATTATAATTATGTTCAGAACTTAAATGCACAAATTAATAATTATGAAGTTGAATTCACTATCATAATATGTTAGGGCATTGTATACTAAATTATAGTATAAAATGCCCTAAAATAAAAAAATATCAAAAAATACACAATATATCAGTATATCAGTTATTTACAGTTTAAAAAGTAATAAAAACAATTTTTTTCAGAATATCCAATATTTGTTAAAACAAAATTGCCTATATTAAACCCCTTAAAAAATGGTTATGAAAAAGATATGTCTTCTTGAAAATATATAATTTTATAGCAAACGACAATACCATATGGATTTTTTTTTTAAAATTGCATTGACAGTGAGTTCCTGAAATAAAATTTCCCCCGGAACGGAACCTAATTAAATTGACTATACTCATCAGTCATCATATTCGTTATAGTGACCACTGACCTGTGTGTACGGATCGGGGTACGCGAATATGTGCCGCCTGTGACTATTTTGATGATAAATTATTACACTGTCTTAAATTAATAATAATAATTATTATATCTCAAATTTCTACAGTTGCTTACAGACCGTATACAATTCTTTACAATACACTAATACGTGTATCCTGCAGGATGTTCAAGTAGGGTACACCACATAAGGCGTATGCACCTGCGCAAGAACATACGGCTAAAAAACAAGAAGGAACCGCCAAGACGAAAGAAAAAATTAATGTAATGACTAATGGCACGACCAGACCGACATCGATAAGAATGTGGATTTCTGTATATAATAGTAAATAATAATCTCTATGGCCCCGATGCGGGTAAAAAATGTTGGCCCTTTTATTATTGCCGATAGGTTTGTCTTATGGACCGTAATGTACATTATATATATATATATATATAGGTTAGGTAACACAGCACCTTATAGACACTCAATTATTGTCCATACGGTCTACGGGACCAACCGTAACGAATGCGTGGTGGATTGGATATTATATTATTATGATTTATGAAAGGTTAAAGAACTAAAAGATCTATATATACAAAAAATGTACAATGATTAACCGAAAAAATTAATTTGCCCAAAAAAATCTCATTACTTCTTACCGTGCTAACTATTTCATCGAAAAAACCAAATATTAGTTGGATACCTATTTATAAGTGTAAATGTAAATTGCCAATCAACTTAAAATGTATTTTATTACCTATTGTTGTATTTACAATCTATTATTACTTTATTGAAATTAATTAAAATGCCAGTACTGTTAATATTATGTCACTATCACAGTATCACTTTATAAAAGCAATATTTTTAATTCGTTTTTGACAAAAAAAAGAATTAAAACGTTATTTGACGTATATGACGTGTATTACTAGAATTACTTTTAATATTTTATAAATAATTTAATTATAAATGTATAATCCGTACTCATATGTTTCATATTACAATATTTCTTATTGTTTAGTTGTATATTTCTTTATCTTGGATCAAATGGCCAATGGGTTAATAACGTAAAACGCAGATATATTGATAAGACACACTAGTGTGCACACCAGTAGCTACACACATAACGCTTTTAGGACGTTTTATATAAACGTGTATGATTCATGGGTAAGGGGAAACATGCATGGAATAAGAAGGGCATGGAAAAAAGATATGACAAAACGATACACCGGAGAGCCTTTCGGATACGTAGTAAATATAGGTACAGAATATCTGGATTGGTTCTAAGCCATATTAATAGTTCCTTTAATAAATTACTAATAACATTTTATAATTTGATTACGTGTCCAGAGCTATGTCAGCTCAGTTTTTACTGTTTTAGTATAAAAACTTGTCTTACAGGAAAAACTCTCACGCCTTGTGAAATGGTCAGATTTCAATAAAATATTCCTTATTTGAAAAATGAAGACTTTAAAATTTACTCAGATAATATTGGACCCTTATTTCAAAAAGTCTAATTAGAGAATAGAGAGGGGTGCATAGAGGATTGGAGCTCTTTTTATTTTTTTTTCGTGCCCTAACAATTTTTTTTACTGGGCAATGGGGACGACACAAAAGCTAATGTCCAATTTGCCCAATTTATTTTTCTTCAATTAATGTGGACTTATTTTTTTGCCAATGTTACTGCATTGTTATTTTAAACAAATGTATTGGACAAATGTAATAAATTTTACAATATTTAATATTTTCGATTTTATTTCATACAAGTGTGTTTATTTATAGTAACACATCTGTACGGCATTAACCATTCATATAATATAATAGTCATGCAGATTGCAGGTTGCGGTGACCCACTACATCCATATCCAACGATTCTTCTCTCTCTCTGATCACAATAATAATTCTTTCATTCCTATATTACTTATGTTATACGTTTTACTGTTTTAGGTATTATTGATCGTTGTTATTGAACTTTTACTTTTTTTACTAAATGTATGAACTGAATTAAATGAATACCTAATATAGGTACCTATATAGTATATTTATTAATATACAGTAAAAGCAGTGTATACTAATACTATTTAAAAACATGTAGTGATGCCTGTGGGGTGCGTGGGGCTTTAGGTACCCTCCGCTTTCACGAGTTTGTGTTAAATTGCACTGTTAATTTTCACACATTATGCACTTGAAACGCGCTTTATACATTTTTAGATTCAGCTGTCATCTACTTAATTTTCCGAACCGAAAACTAGATTGCATAATATTTGCACATTATTAAAAAAAACACATCGTCGTAAAACCATGTGCCGACATCGCTCCGCTAAGAATCTTATACGAAAAACCGGAATATTTATACAAAACCAGTTTTTGGTTTTTTATTGTAAAACATAAATGATTAACCGTAGAAACTTGAACTGTTCACCAAGTATTTATTTTATATTCGCACTTTCTAGACATGATATTATAATTTTCAATACATTTTGAAAATGTTTTGTTTGAAAAAATTATTTAAACACAAAAACCATCGAAAATCTGCGCCTGTGGTACCTCGAGACAACCGAATGGACGTCGATGACACTTCAAATTTGCAGGTACCTAAAACCAACGCGAATATAATCATCACAGCTCGAACCTGCATTGGCATCGTATTTGCATATTACATCGGACACGTGACACCAGTCTCGGCACTTAGCAATGATAGTTGAGTATAGCCGGCAACGATGTTATATATTATGTTTTTGGTTTATTATATTATATATTTATATTATTATGTAACATGTAATTCGCACGATCACACGTAATTCCAGCAAAACGATATACCTATTGATTAACACCTGCCACGGTGGATCGTCAATTTTATTCGTTCGTCGATATCGGATCTACGCATACTGCATAAATACGAATCATATTCCTTTTCTGTGAGCGCGACTACACGATTATTTTTAATCTAAACGATTTTCCCTGTATTTTCTTGTCTGTGTTCTATCATATTTTAACGGATAGAATCAGCTCGCGTGTGTATATAATAGCCAATAGGCCACTATGTTATAAAATATTCGATATCGTAACACACTTAAATATATGCCTCCACCGCTATATATATACAAACATAAAACATATATTATATATTATAATATGCACGTAAAAAGTAAACGTTATGCATACCGTATAATCTAAATAATATATTATATAGGTTACGTTTTCAATAACTCGTAGGTTTATTTTACATATTTAATGTGTACCTATCAATAAACGCACATCCTCGATGGCCTCTGACTTTATCCTTTCCTACATATTATTATATAATTTGCCTATGCAGCTTGGTAAATCGTTATACATATTACATACTGTTTTTTTTTTCAGTTCTACACCTTCTACTATGCCTATGACTATATACACATTTTTAACTAATTGTTCTATAAACGTTTCATGGGATTTCCGTCTTATCGATTTTTCTACAACTATAACTCATACGTATTCGCCATATCATACTATGTGTCCGCCAAAACTGGGTACACTCTATAGCTCAGTTTCCTACATTATTTGGTACTTTATACATATTTTAGAATTATTCTGGAAGATTTATGGTCCAATAATATAGTTCCATGTCCCGCAAACAGAATTCAAAATCCACACACTTGATTGACGCACGGTCCGACCAAGACGCGGGCGGACCCTGATGACAGGAGAGATCATCGTAAGGCTTAGCCGTCGGTAGGTGGGTATTCCCTATTTGCCGCCTTAATATCCACAACTGTCGGACGCCATCTCCGGCTTTGACAACGAACGCCGAACCAACACACTCACGGCAGCTTCAGTTACACTGTTACAGTATATTATATTACTGCGACGATTTACGAGTTAAGGAATCAATCGGTATCCAAGTCCCAATAGGTATGGTCTCCGGACTTTCACCTGCTCACATCAACCCACGGATTTTTTTCGGAGGTGGCTTCAACAGGAGATATAATACCGAACCAAACCGAACTTTAAAAAAAAAAAATAAAACGATGTTAATTTACGTTATTTATTTTATTGTTTTCATTTCTTTCTCACAACTTTATTTCATTAGGTATATATTTTAAAACCTACCTTTTTATTTAAAAAAAAATACTTCTATGAATAAATTAAGTAAATTAAATTCGGTTTGAAAGTTAATATTATCACTAGGTAGGTGCATTATGATATTACAACACACACACATAAACATTTTACAGTGTAAAACAACAGGTAACATTAGGTCATCATTGTAAAAACGTCGATATGCGAGAGACATTAGATATAACACGCTCTTGTCGACAACAGCGCTTTACAACACACGCCTACACCTGTGAACAATATAGGCAGGTAGATGCCTTACACCACACACCTATTTATGTGCATTTGAACATTTCTATACATTGCATTATACAATATCATATTGGTATTACGTTATTGTAATAGGTATTATTATTATTATTTTCAGTTTTGATATAATTATTTAAATATTATGCCACCCCATTTGAATACAACGCGGCGCGTCAACGACGACGTTTCCGCCGCCAAACTCTGGCGGTCGGCTCGCACGGAACTGGGTGACGTTACGCGGGCGGCGGGACCCCCCAGTTAGCGCCCGTCCGTCCGTCTCACGATTATATATTATAATAATATCGCGACGAGCCTGCAGACACACACACACACATCATATTATAACGACAAACCGTATCGTGCTCGTGTTTGTGGATTTGTGTGTGCGTGTAAGTGTGTGTGTGTGTGTGTGCACGAGCACGAAGAGATGACATTGACGCAAGGTCACCTTGACCACCGCCGCTACCGATCGACAAGATAAACACACACTCACTACCGCGGTCCACCCACCATACCCACCAACCCTCTCACCCGCAACAAACCATCATCGAGATTTACCATAATTTATATTTGTATTATATATGTTTGCAATATACACACGCATAAATACTCCTTCACTCTCACTCACTCGTTCCCACTCTCTTCCGCAGGTATATATTATGTCACATCGACATCAATATACTTCTTTTCTTTTAGGAAAATCGTTTTTCTTTGACTATCGCATATATTATCAGCTACCACTTTACCCCCTAGACCACCCGCTCAAATGTAGGTATAAGCAATACGTAAGTTGACGTCTTTCTACTAGGTACCTATGATGTACAATCATACTTTACATATATTTGTTTAAAAACGTGTACCATCAGTGTCCAGTAATGTTCACCCATTTTAGGTAGAAGAAAATTCGTATTGATAATAAATTAGTTATAATATTTTATATTCCGTCAGTCTGATTAAATTAACGTTTAAGCTTTACAAAATATGTCATTGATTTGAAATTAGGATTTAATTTGAAATCCAGAAAGAATGATAATGTAAATTTGTTTTCAATAAAAATAATAAATCAATTTACTTCAATAGGCAAACTCGAATATAATCGATCTCATAACTATTTTTCAAATTTAATGATTTATTGCTTTTAAATTCAATATCAAAAGACACTGTGGTGGTCTGTGTAGTTATCCTGCAAACAGATGAATACTGCGCTCCAAAAGACAAAGGTATATCTAAAAACCAAAATGTCGGAAAAATAAGTTTTTTGATTTCTTAATTTTTTACCTTAAAATTATCATGTTTCATCACTTTCTTTCACCCTTTAATTTTTATGAGAAATCAACACATAGTAATGCATTATTATTTGTTGTTTCCAAACTTTTGATTATTTTTATCTTTTTTTAAATTTTTTAGAAGATACTGAATTTTACTAAAATATGACAACATGCAATTAAAAAGTTAAATTTTACAATTTACTGCAGTACCTCCATTTGTATCTACCTATTTATTTTAGATGTTTCGTGTTTAAACAAAAATTACATAGGTAGGTAATTCATTTGTATACCTACAATTATTATAATATAGGTAAAAAAAAATTGTAATACCTAGACACAATACACAAAGACGTTAGAAACATTTTAATGTACTTATGTACATACTACAACTATTGATTATAAATAGTATTTATATATAATAAATTAATGATACTACCAACCAGTCATTTTATCAATGATACTATAAGTAAATACGTTATACAAAGTATGTGAGAAGGGAAATCACCAGCATAAACTGCTTTATTTTCTAGGTAGTAGGTCCCTAGGATATGTAACATACTGGAATAGGTACTGCATTTTTCTTAGTTTTTTTATAGATAATATTTTTAAATCAATTGGTAAAAGCTACAATGTTATATCACTTTTAAGGTCTAAGGACATTTATAATTGTTTTTAGTTTTTACTGTATTTCTCCTCAATAAAAGGAACTCTTAATTTGCTATTTTGGAATATCAATAAATCAATTTTCGTTTTTAATTTGGGTTTTACTGTCTTTCTTTTTTAGAGGTTAGAACATACATTTGCAAGTGTTAAGTGTCCAATGCTGTATCACATATTCTGTTCACTGTATTTATCTTTTCTAATAACTGATTGTTTTTCTTATGTCTCAAAGTGCATGGTGCATCACTTTCATCAAATTATGAATCATTTTAATTCATTATAATAATATAATCATAATATCATAGTAATTATTTATAATGGATACTATACGTGTGGTATATTTTTCTCGCCATAAACATTATTGATGATATATAATTATTTATTATGTACCTACTCATCAGACGATTGCACATTGTGCATAATAACATTTAAACTATATAATAATATGTAATAAATGCTCATACAAAAACAAAACACAATCCTAATTATTATTTATCAATATAGTATTCTTTTATTTTGATTCTTTTTTTTTCTGGTTTTCTTTTTTTTCCAAAAAAATGTCCATAAACAAAATGGTTGTTTTTTGTTTTAAATTAATAACATTACACAAAAAATACATGTAAAGAAAACCCGTTTCAATACACCATATAATCATGTATATTATGATACAATGTATTTGGTACAGGCAGTATAATATATACAAAAAAAAAAAACATAATGACTCGGTTTTGCTTAAAAAGTGCTACAAAGCTTGGCACAGTTAAAAAACTACCTAATATAAGTTACTTAAAAAAACTTAACATCATTACAAAAAATAATAATAATCATAATAATAATAATAATAATAATAATTATGATAGTAAAATGAAATATCTAAATATTTCATTTTATATCAGAGTTAGAAAAACTCTAAAAATTACAAAAAAAAAGTCTGTACATCAACAACAAAATATACATAAGAACATTAAAATTGCAAAGTCAATATTATTACACAGTTTTGTCAATTAACATTAAATAATAATGAGAAAAATTTATGTGAACACAATGGTTGTTTTTGATTTCCAGTCAAGTTGAATTAAAATTTTTATACTATTATAATATATTATATTATTCTACTCCTTCAATAGATATTAAATTTACATATTCATCAAACTATTACAACTAATAAATATATATAATATTATATATTATCATTGTGTTGCAACATCCTTTAGTTGAATTGTACAAGATAGAAAAAAAACAAACTAATACAGCATGAAAATGTTTAATTAATTACAGAATTCGAGTTATTTGCTTATTTTTTCATCTTTTCATTTTTAAGGAAGACTCAACGTTTACTTAAATAAATAAAAAAAATAGGGAGCTTATTATTATTCCATCGTTTGCAAAAATGGTATAAAACATCTTTAAGTATATTTATATAATATATATTATAATAGTATATAGGTACTTCATATATAAATTACCTACTGGCTTTCACATCAGGTACATATTACAACTGTGTGGTAACAAACTATATTATTATTTATAACTAAACAATAATAGGTATAGTTAAATGTAAGTTTTACATATTTTCAACCTGTATGTTATATTTGATACATATTGCTATTACTAATATTCTTATTATTAATTTGCATACTTTAAATACATTAGACATAATGAAAAAAATGTGTTGGATGACACAACAACGCACGCCAACATTAACAATAACAGTTTATTTACCTAATAATAAATCAATCTACCAAGATTTCTAAAATAACATTCTTTTTCTCTTTTTTTATAAGCATATTAAAACCATATAATTATTATAGTGCATGCAAACATACATATCATACTATATTATATTAAAAATGTTTATCATTGTTAATTTTTTTAAGTAAGGTTAGTGTATAGTATTGCAGAATTAAGGCACTTACTAATTTGTACTGAATTATTTTCTAGCTAAAGGGAATAAGGATATATTGTTCGTCAAAACTTTATTCATAATTTTAATTTTTAGTTTTTTTTTAATACATAATATATTTGAAAACATAATACTTATTCTATATTTGTTGTCTTATCATCATTAAGGTTTATCTATTTTTTTTTTGTGTACCTATATTAAAGTACTTTAGTACTAGGAAATGTATAAATATTACCTTATACGTGATTGCTTTTTTATCATTATTATTATTAATATTTGGTGCGATATTATATGTAATATGTATGCAAATAAATAATAACTATTAATTAAACACTGTGAGAAA
This sequence comes from Metopolophium dirhodum, assembly GCF_019925205.1. Classification (NCBI taxonomy): domain Eukaryota; kingdom Metazoa; phylum Arthropoda; class Insecta; order Hemiptera; family Aphididae; genus Metopolophium; species Metopolophium dirhodum. Next base: position 22,904,740 of record NC_083563.1, on the reverse strand, counting down.
AATTAGGAATATTGATGTTTCACAAAATAATAATGTTTTCTTTTACATATGTCAACATTGAAATGGTGTAAATATTTTAAACACAATTTTGTCCATTTACTATTTAGCTAAATGTATTGAAAAAGCACACATTGTCAAAATATCCATTAACACTTTGTTTAGTATGAAAAAAAAACCTCAGCATTTATCAAGAACAGTCCCACACAGTTGTTGAGACAGAATACCATGTTAACTAGTCGCCAAAGTTTCTTCTCATATTCAACAGAGAAATAGAGAATATGTTTGAAAATTTCACAAGTTAACTAATAACACTCTACAAATATTGGAAAATCAAGTATTTAAATTGAGCTCCTTCATAACCATGCTCTATTTTTTTTTTAAGAGTACACCATTTCTATTTTAATCTCTAATAATTATTGAAAGAAAAACAAACGAAAAATTGGCACAGCAACTTTTAACATAAATAATTTAAAACGAATAACAAAAAAATTCAAATAAATAAATATAAATAATCCTAAACTAAAAATTCATAACAAAAAAGAAAAAGAAATATATATATATAATATATATATTTAAAGAAATTGTCAGAAAATTAAGAAAATCAAATTAACAATATTTTAAATTAGATTATTTACAGAAGACAAGAGAAATCAACAGCTTAATATTGATAGACATAAAATAATAACAATAATAATAATTATTATTATTACTTTATGTATATTTAATATTTATACACATATATTATACTTGTAGTACTGAATAAATATTATAAAAAGCTTGTATAATTTATACATATTATTATTTTACTTTTATTTTTTTTTAAAGGAGAGATCAATTGTCGGTGGTAGCAATATTAAATTAAATAATAATAATTAATAATAATAAGTAAACAGCAGGCTGCAATTATAATAATCAGTCGATGGATTCCGATTTGATCAACACTGAGGTGGCTGTGATGGTAGCAGTGGTGGTGGCAGCCATTGTAGTGGACTGTAGATTATGAGGTGGAGGTGTTTTGGGCTGACACGGTGGTGAGGTTATCACGGACACTGGACTAAACCTCTTGTTCATCAATGGCAAACTGTTTGATTTGCAATGTTCTTGATCGATACCACCGCCGTCTTCCCATTTGATCATCGTACAGTCGTCTACTAACAATGGATCTTCTTTGTTCGTATGCCTCTTCTGTAGGAAACGAAAAAATAATCATACATAAAATAATTTTCAAAAGTTTAAAGGGTTAGGTTAGGTTAGGTTAGGCACTAATGTAATAGCATAAACAGGGCCATATTTAGAAATGATGCGCTTATATAGAGCACTTATAAAATTTCACCACTCTTTTGGGCAGGCAGTAGGTAGGATGTCCAGTGTTAAAAATGAAAATAATAAATACCTACAAAAAATTATAACACATCACTTGTATTTTAAATAAAAGAAGTTTAGTTTCCACTCGTTTTCTGATTTTTTTTATTTTTTTTATTTTTTTAACATATATCTTAGCTAGTTAAGAACTAAGGTGCAAAACAAAATTTGCAGAAATCATTATTCTGGAAGTGATATCCTTCCGAAGATTGCCATTTTCTGTTTTTACGCATGCGCATAATGTTGTGATATACTGCCGCGGCGAATTGAACGAATTTTCATTTTTGTATAAATAATAACACCGAAAAGGGTAAAAAATTAAAAAATCATGAACACTTCTTAAAAGCAAAAGCTATAATTTTTTGCAGCCCCGAAAAATTTGACGTTTGGGGCATTTTATTCCATTCGCCGCTACCCCCCCACCCCCCCTCCCCAAATGAGCAGCTGCAGTATAAATGTTTAAGTTGACCAATTAATGTTTATCAATTCTGAGTAATAACATGCACGCACCATGTTCAATTGGTTTTTAAGTAATTCGTTCTCCCGGACGAGTTGCTGATTTTTTGACTCGACTTTTTCAAGCCGCAGAGCGATCCGCTCAACCAATCCAATCACTTGCTGTCGCGTCGTCTCCTTAGCGTCGCTCAAGGCGTCTAAAACAGCGGCAACTTGCTCCATGACACTGGCAGCTGTAAAAATGACGATTGACAATTATAATAAACAACTAATAAAATTCTTCATGCATGAAAATCTGAACAGACAACAAATCTACTCGATAGATTGATGGTAGGTCTACTCACCGACACTGTTATATCTCCTATCGGACTCTTGAGTTGGGACAATGTCCTTGTTTTCCTGTTCTCCGTCGTCTTTGTATTTGAATTTCACCTGAAAAAGATCATCCGAATATTATAATATAGGTAATATTAATAATATAATAACACGAGAATCAATAGCAGACTATAAGAACACATTGGTGTTCAATGTGCTGCATACGCACAAGGCGTGACAACGTTTACTTACCGTCGGTTTGGCAGTGTTGTTGTTGTTGTTGTTATTATTGCTGCTGTTATTATTATTATTATTATTGTTGTTGTTGTTGTTGTTGATGATGATATTGGCACTGTTAGCGTTTTGGTGGTGATGGTTGTGGTGAAGGCCCAAGAGATTGGATGCGTTAGCGTTGCCGTTATGTTTGGTAGGCGGTGCCAGCGCGACGTTCGGTTGAAAACTCCGGCTGAACTGTTCAGACTGCGTGTGCGATATGACTTTTTGCGGGTCCACTAGCCTCGGCGGTCTTTCCCTCTTGATCATACTGCGGTACGACACAAAAAACAATTTGAAATTAGTGAAACGTTGAATAAAATGCATATCTGCAGTAAACAAACAACAAAAATGCGGCGATGTGTCTAACCTGTCGTTTCTGTACAGGTGATGCGTATTATTCATGTACATGGCCGCGGGTGGCGGCACCCATGCACCGTAAAAATAGTGGAATGGGTCCACCATATAGTTAGGCAGCGTGGGCGCCATGCCCAGCGCCGAGTAGTAAGCCGCCGTGGGCACAGCTGGCGGTGCGTCCTCGAGCTTGGTCCTCTTCAGCGACGGTGGCGGCGTCTCAGCCCTGGACGGGCGGACCGTGCACGAGACGGGCACCAGTTCCATCAACTGAAACAGACAAAATATACCGATTAGCCATCAAACGCAAATGTTGTTTATTGGTGATTTTTTGTTTTATATAACCGTCGACCGATTAAAATTTTAATATGATGGCGTAATAGGTATGCGCGTGTAGAGTAGCGGTAAAGTGCGAGTATAGAAACGGATTTTTGGCGGTTGTCATTTCGGTGGTCTTTACTAGTCAGCGACATAGAAACCTCTTTGTGTATACTGTCTATATATAGGCGCTACTTCAGTAATGTCGTTACAAAATGTCTCCCTGTCCGCTGATATATCAACGACTAAATTATACAAAGAATTTCAAATGAAAATTGAAAGGAATTTTCAATATCTCTTTGAATCGTTTATTAAATTATATTTGTTGCTGCACCCCCATCCATTATCGATTTATACTCGGAACTATGGATTTAACCACATAGCTGAGCAATTTGTTACGCGCACATAGGCAGATGAACCACAATTTCGGATAATATCGATTCGGCAAGTACGTGCGCGGAGCAACGCACGAGCTGCAAAAGTCGCGGTTGCGAAAGAGCACCTATATATAATATATTAAACAATTTAACTTTTGACGACCGCAAACCACGGCCTACGCGTCGGCTTCGTTGATAATAATAACATAATAATACGAGTTCGGCAGATTTCTCTCGTGAGAGATGGGGAAACTCTGTACCCGCAAAACCCGTTGTTGTTGCCTTGCCTAGATCGTGAGAGGAGGAGATGGAGTCGACGGTAATGGTTAATTAGACGCGATGCCTATTTTTTATGATCAATTATTTATATATTATATACATGTTATTTTCTTTTTTAGAAGCGAAATATACGCGTTCATTGCTCGTCGTAATATTTCTTCTGCCGTGTGACTGTGACCACGAAACACGTCGTCGCGTGCGCAATTAGGACCGGAATCGAATTGTGTTAATGGCCCATTATTATAGTACTATCATAATATAATAAAAACGAAGATGATGGTAGGTGTTTTGAACTTACCGATTCTCAACGTTTTCAAAATCGTAAAACTTACTTACACAGAAATTCGCGGCAACAGAAAGCATAACAGCCTTCGTCGGAATTACATTTATATATAATATTCATATATTATAATTTATAATATTAAAATCAACATTAAAAAAAACTCTATATTTATAGATGTCGGTGTTTATATACATTTTTTTATTCCTAAAAATTTTCATGTGAAAGTTCAAAAATATAAAAAACATTTTGTAGTATAATATACAGAAATATAATATATAAACGCACGTATTACCCGGGTCTGAGGTATGTATATTTATTTCAACGCGAACGTTTAAATCGATTGTTGTAAGCACAAAGCACCCTTCTCCTTTCATAGAATATATGCGACGCAGAATATAATAATAATGTTGAAAAAAGAATTGTACGAGCAAGTTTTTACAAAATAAATGGATATCAAATAAAAGTGTAATGGTTACGAATACGGTAAAGGTCTGGGATTTATGTCGTGGGTACATCACAGTTATCAAAATTATTTTAAACATTTCAAACTCTATACATAGAATATATTATAATATACTCTGGGATAACAAATCGAAACCATTTAGGTGGGTGCATTTTAAATATTGAATCGTATTTTGTTTTTAGACCCTACTGCCTATCATTATATAATTATTAATTCAAAATTAATAATTAATAATTATACATGTAACACAGAATAAAAATACAAGTATTTCAAGTATTTGTAATAGAATAACCGAGTAATTCTTTTTACAATAATTTGCAGTTTTTATAAATGCGACAACGTACTTAGCGCTACGGACTAAAACAACAACAAAAGGGCCGTAAGTCCCTGTATAATATTACAGGTACAGAATATGTACAGCGGATAATAAACAATGGTATATTTTCGTAAATTCCGTTTGTTTTCCGATCGAATATTATTATAGATAGGTATAGTATGATATACCATATACATGTATATATGCGTATCATCAACATCTCATCGAAAACAGGTCAAACACTGCGGCAGCGGCGGTCTGAGCGAGAAAATCGATTTCGGTGAAATACACCGTCGTGTCGTATATAGCGTGGTTGCGGCGGCGGCATCACCACAAACTCGACTAAAGAGAGAAAAATTGGCTTGGCGGCACGTTGAGGAATATAATCGATAAGGGGCGTGGTTTGGAGGGCGGCACGCATTACACTACATGTCGCATATTAATAAAACTGTGCACAAGTACACTGCACACAGTTCACACACAAAGACGTATAATTTGCGAAATGCGAATGCGAAATCCAAAATCCAAAATTAGATAAAATTAATTTATTATACCGAAGTAAACGATATTACGCGGGACGAAAAGTCAACCGGGAAGACCGATAACATAGACGGAAGCGGCGGCGGCGATGGGGTTCGATATGCTTCAAATGCCCGACGTCGTCCGGGCTACCCCATTTCCGCGGGTGCAAACGTACAGAACGTGTATAGGTTGACGTGTTGGGGTGGTAGGAGGGGTAGGGAGGTATTTTCGTAAACACGCGGCTCCGAGCTAACCGTGACAGCAAGCACCACACTTACATAGTTAGGTCGGATGAAAACCATTTTGATCGAGAAAACTACTACGACACGTTAATCAGGTACACTGTGCACGTATGTTTGTCGCCCAGCCTATTGTATAATATAAAATTATTATACTTATTTACCTAAATACAATCACGCGAGCGAATAATAATACGATGATGATCGAAATCGAACCCCGGGGGTGGCGTATTGATCCGTCTGGCGGTGACGTCACGTCCAGACGTCCCTTGCAGACGGCGGCGGCGGCGGCGGCGACGTGAAGCTGCCGCGCGCCGGACGAGGGTGCGCGGTTGCAACGGCTCACGGGGGTGTATGTGTATGTGTGTGTGAGACAAAGGGCAGTATAAAATCGTCGGGAGCGCGGGGGCGTCGGGACACGCGGAGCCGGCGGCGGATCGAACCCGAGCGCATCGCGTCTGGCGACGGCGCCCCGCAAAGTATACGTTTATATGGTGAGCAATGAGTATATATATATATGATATTGTAATAAAATATTATTATTATTATCATTATACTATACATACAGAGCGTGCACGGAGAGATACGAGCGCGAAAAATATAATAATCCGAGTGTGTGTGAGTATGCTGGATATAATATATATATGTATACTGCAGTGTGTGGCGCGTAGATGACGGGGCGGATTCGCCGCGGGACGCGCAAGATAATATAATACAATATAATATATTGTATTATATTTGATATTATCATATAAGCATAGGTATACGTTTTCAGAACAAAGATCAAGAAGAACAAAAATCTCATATTATACTACCACCGACCGAGCGTCGACCGATCCCAGTTCGGACAGTGCACGAAACGTGTAAACCGTAAAACGTCAATGGGTTATATCACTAATATATTATATTGTTATATACGATACGTGTGTATTATACGCATAATACGAACAGAACATAATATAATATATTATAAATTATGTATAAAAACCGAGTCGAACTAAACGCGTATGGATCTTTAGACGGGGCGAAAAAAAATATGAATCCCTGTTAAACAGGGTTCCGGAATGCACATACGGCGTATGATGGCCCGATGCAGTAGGTCGTTACGACGACGATGATAAACATATACAACGTACGCCTGCGATGATAATACAAAATAATATTTTATTTTATCATGTTACCGGGCGGTCGTATATACTCGTAAATTTCACCGCATTCACCACCGCCAATCGCTGGACAGTGGTCTGGTGCCAGTAAAGCGCGACGAGGATCGGGTCCGGTACTATGACGTGGTGGAATGGGTGGTTGGTAATAATAATAATAATAAAATATTTATATAGGTGGTATACGGACACGTCAGGTTTTTACGCGGTATTTAGGTTGGAAAGAAGATAGGTAATATAAATATATAATATATGTTATGATATTGTGTTTATGACTATACCTATATAAGGCTAAATGAGCAAATAACAAAATTCCCCCCCCCTAATAATATTTTCTAAAAATTATATAACATGCTATATTTTGAATTCGGAATGGCGACCAAGTCCCTTCAAGCCTCCCTCCTATTAGCACCAGTGGAAATGCGACTTGCTTTTCGGGTGCGTGCCGCCCAAGTCACCCAACAATATATAATACAATATCGCACATACATTTACGATTTACCTATATAGTTATTCGGCCTACGCACCTCGGCAGCCACCACATTTATTTTTATAATAACGAATGCGTGTGTGCGTGTGGCGGCCACGTCGAGATTTTACTGCGCGATAACACCACCGTATTTTTTTCCAAACGCAGAACAAAGGATTATTTATATAATCCGTCAATATTGTTGTTAGTAAACCATTCACGACGAATTATTGAAATCTCTCTAAATACTTACACAGTTACACATAATTCAAGCGTATAGAAAAAAAAGTATATACCTACTTATCTCATTGTCGTCGCAAACGAGTTTTTTTTGGCGCCGGATGTAACACAATATTACCTATATTAAATCACGGTATACAAGGTGATCCATTTAAATGTCTACACCCATTATTTCGATAATGTTTAATTGTTTTGAAAAACTTATATTTTCACAAGTTTTTTTTTTAATACTTATGACTATATATTAACTATACACGTTTGAAATTTCATTTTTAGGCGCCAAAGTACTCCAATAAATATTTTGTTTATGAATATGAAGTTATAACTGTATTTTGTTTTTAAAAAGTAAAAAAATTATATAATGATAAAAATCGTAATAAAGGTTTTTTAGGAATGACATCGAATTATGGATAATAATGAGTGAACATTTAAACGGATCACCTTGTATATCGTATTTTAGCGTAAACTTATAGATATACGATTATTACATTCCCTTTCCACGGGTAATATGATTTAAATAATCACTGTTAGGTATACATATCGGGATAAAAGAGAAAAAAATCATATATCCAAGGGCAATTATTACAACACAGTCGTGTTTTTTCAAGTCGTTTTTTTTACACGTATTTATACATTGACCGAATAACTTATACCATTCGGCGAAACAATAGAATAGAGGGACACGCGGAATAGTCATATAATACATACTTAAAATAATATTATATATATATATATAGTAATATCATCGGCGTATCTATTTCACGGAGGATTCGGTGGACCTCTTTTGTAGTCGGTCGGTTTTTGCCGACAAGACGTGGACAACGACAATATTGTTCTATGTTATTTATTATTTTATATATTTCTCGCGTATTCAATAATATTATAATAGCTAAGCATAATATAATATAATATTATAATTCACAAGGCCAATCCCGTTTTCATTCCATCCAAAAGAATTGTAATTTATTTATTCCCTTAAAAATCCTTACCACGACGAACAGCGCTCGCACACACACACACACACACCCATAATATATTTCCCTGTCATCCTGCTGCTGCCTGCAGATTGCGGGATGCGCAATAACACAGGTTACAAACCGGTTTATTTTTCGTTTTCCTCTCATTCCACCGCCTTCTATACTTTGTACCATATACAGGATGATTCACTAAGCATGCACCCCCTTTTTTTCCTTTAATAATGGACTTATTCAAAATCTGATTTTTGGAATTTTTAAATACCTATACTTAAAGACATTTTAAAATTAATGAGATTTCTTTTTATTACTTGAGGAGTATCCTGTGGAGATACAAACTTCAGATTTTCAAATAAGAACACCCCATTTCTATTATATGTTATTTAGCAGATCATTTTTCGAAGAATATTAAGATAAAAATTCGATCAAGTATAATATTTGAATTATTTACATTTGCAGTTTACTATGGATAACTATAGGTCCATGAAAATGGGTTTAGAAGATAATAATATCATGGAGAATATGGTGATTTGAAAGTTGTAATTATTATTTTTAATCGACCAACACTTATAATTTGTAAAAATGGTCCAAGTACTATAATATATATATTCAAATATGTAACATCTATTTTATATTTTTGTAAAACCATTTTTATGGACTATTATCTTTAATATTAACATTTTAACAACTGAGAAACTACTGGTTTAAATTTTGAATTAGGCATACCGAAAAAATAGTCTTAAGGAGGTGCCTATAATTTATGGTTCAAAAAATCAGAATTTAAATAAATCCAATGGGTATTAAATGGAAAAAATGAAAAAATGGGGTGAGCGCCTGCCTTGAGAATCTTCCTGTATATATTATTATGTATACTATACTCGTGAATCGTGATATTCTCTCTTTGCACACTACACACACACACACACACGCTCGCTTATCGTGTAAGGTCCCGATACCTGCGCACCGGATGGTCTGGTCTCCTCCTTCGCGGCGCGCAATAATATATATCGCGGGTACCCCAGAGACGCGTACCTTTGGCCGACGCCTGCAAACATGACGGGCCGCAGCCATGCACTCGAGTCTCGGACGGTTGCAGTGACGGCGGCGGCGCGATTATATATTATTGTACCGGCGGCCACAGCATCACGTCCCGCATCTGTTCGACAGCTGTTGTTCGGCCCCGACGAGAGCATTTTTGTTATACTGGCACACACTTTTATATAATATTATATTATGATATCCGCGCGCGCTAAGACCATTGTCTGCCACCGCTGCTGCTGCAGCCGTCTCAGCCCCGAACGCCACTGCTGCAACGTAGTTTGCCATGTTTTCCGTGTGTGTCCGCATGTACGTTAATCGTATACTACGGACTATACGTCCCATTATCAAGGCCGCCGAACCGTTGGCATTTATTTATTATTATTATTATTATTACAGTTATACGATTCGATTACAACACGAAGCGTATATAGTAATGACAACACCTTGCAGATATGATACCTATAGCCACGTAATACGCGTATACAGAACAGCCCAAAGGCCCAAGAAAAAAAAATTAGTGGATGATAATTATTGTATACGGTTTAAAAACTAATCGTTCGAATCTGGCAATAGAAAACAATACCTAGTGTACCTATTTAAGATTTTAAGAGGACGTCACACCAAATAGTTTGTAATTTTTTGAATAAAATCCCTATAGCAATTATCAGTTATCAGACGGAGATCCTTCGTAAACGGTTGTATACGATTTATTACAGTTGCTGTAAGTCTCATAATGTGACTGTTAAATCGTTAAATGTACGCAGAACTTCGAGTACATCTGCAGATATCATACCGTGATCAACGTGGGAAAGACAGAGATGATGTAACACGTGAGGAAACTGTGGCGACCGATTTGCTTGTTTATTATCCCTCATTTATATTTTTTCATAGTACCTATTGTGATTTCGAGAAACTAACAATAAATTTCAGAAAACCGTTAGTCTAAATCTTTTGTTTAACATTGAACGAAATAATAATATTATTGACATTATAAAATACCTAGCTCATTCGTTTTCTCGTCGTCTATATACATGGGTTGAAATGACTAAACGAACAAGGGGAATTTAGGAGAATACTAGTAATAAAATACTAATTATCATTTATAAATAACTCGTAAAAGATATACAACGGTGGAAATAGGGGTCTAAATTATGATAGGTATGTATAATATTATAATTATGTATTCAAAGGTAATTTTTTTTATATATGTCCTACGACAAATAGAAGCAACTTTATTTTAATATTTACAAAAATGTAAGCTATTGAATACAAAACAAAATCTAGTCTTTCTCATACGTTTAATAATGAATATCTTTATACATAGGTATTATTATATATATATATAATTTATGGATACACAAAACAACGCAATAAAATCAAATAGAACGCGCTTTATATAGGTGCGTAGGGTAGGGTATACCTATAACCCGCAGAAACGAGAAAAAATTAAAAAAAAAAAATCAGAGATACAAAAAGAAACGCCGCCGATGGTCGGCAACGACACGGGTGGTTATACGCAATTAATCCGAACGCGGAGCAATCGATTCGCAAAAAAAAATCGCAGCTATGTGTCCGAAAACCATTAATTCGACAGCAGCAAACGAGTAGGAGGCGGTTGCGGTTGAACCGGGTTTTAATTTTCGATAATCTCGAGTTGCAGTATATAGGTATTATATAATATTATATTATATACCTAGCAAATTTTTTTTGTTAAGTGCCAATCAACTCCAGCCGACGGTATGGCGGCAAAACGACCGGTATACCGCCTAGTGCAAAGATACTAAACACGATTACCGAATCGAAAGTAATTATCAGAGTCGAATTCAAAATCGGTAAGTGTACAAGTTTCGTTACCGACGGTAAAACAATAATGTTAATATGCAGTTTTCAAGGTTAGCCGTTATAGTATAACATATAATACATGCAATGAATAATAATCATTGATAATATAATATGGTAAATACACTCTTGTAAGATATACAATATAACATATTATAGGTGCATCGAGTAAGAAACAAAACGTCTTCAAGCGCGCGCGCGAAAACCGTCTGAATAAAATAACATTGAGGAGGACCCTTATTTTTATTCTGTGTCATAGCGACCGCGGGGGTAACAGCGAACGGCGGCGGCCGGCGATACGGTATACCTACTGCAGCAGTGGCGCGTGCGCAAGACCCTATACTTGTTTTCTTTCTCTCGTTTCTTTTTTTTACGGAAAAAAAGGTCGAGTGCACGCGCAGTAGGTATATACATTTACCTACGTCATGTGTGGCTCTAATAACGTTTCTTTGTACAATGTTTTAGGCGAATATATAGGGCGTCCTATATACAGAGGTTTCGATTGTTTCCGGTGGATTCCACACAAATGTCATCCCACCCGGCACCCCTTACACCGGCGCACAAAAGTCAAACGCTAATGATAATAATATAACTACGTGTATAGGCGCCCCGTGAGATAACGTAACCCTGCTTCAGTCGAGCAGGGCGGAACAAGCACCGACTGCAAGGAACGACGTGGTGATAATTAAGCTCGTGAAGGAGATCGAACTGTTTGGTATATAGGTTAGGTATAAAACCCGCGGATTATAGTTTGTGCGCACGCGCGCTGCTCATCAAAGGGTTGTGGCGGAGGCGACACGACAAGGACCCTTAAACGGGGAGAGATGTCGCAATATATTACGGCGGCGGTGACGGCCGCGGAATATAACGCCCACCCGAAATTGGATTCTCGTTTAGTCCCGTCCCGCTTCGTGCCCGCCACCGCCGCCATCGGCCAACAGAAACGAATTCAATTACGCCGGGTGAGCGCGGCACACTCAATAGCTACTTGATTACTCTTTGTATATAATCTTCGTCGCCGTTGTCGTTTTAAAGAAATTTATAACTAGGTACTATGCTGTAATAATACCCCGCTAACATCCCCGCCCAACCACCAATGACCAGCTCTACCCTTTATCCTGTAACCGCAGTCACACCAAAACATTGAACAATAAACAAAACACGTATCAGTTCGTTTTTTTCACAATTAAAGATGACGCTGTGCAGAGGTTTTCTTATCCCTCATATAGGTACATGATAATATTCCGGGCATTATTCAATATTATTTGTTCTATTAAGGCATCTGGTATAATATAGTACCTAAGGTATAAATGAACGGCAAAGTCGACCGAAACGATATTAAGATCGAACGCGTACACACAAATTAGACGGTATAATAACATTCTAATATATATATATATATATTTCTTCTGTTATGTATTTTTCAAACGTCAATATACGAAATTATTAGGAATTTATTTTTATCGATAAAAAAATTGAAAAATTATGGAAACGATTGAAAATATGGAACCGAAATTGCAACATTCAAGAACTTTTACATAATATAATACCATAATACGCCATATTGTTTCGTTTATATCGTATCAAAAAAAAATATATCATATACTATTTTATATAATGTTAACTGTATATTATATAATTTATAATATTCATATTATTTATGTTTAGTATTGGATGCAGTTTTACATATTAGATGAACACATGCATATTATGTCTTAAAAATACGGTATACGATAAACCGTTCCAAGCCTATGCCGCATCTATCTATACTGCGCTCAACAAAAACCAGTCGTGTCCGACTGATGATTTGATTACTATAATATGCTATATAATAGCTTATATTCAAAGGAAAATAAGTTACGACGTAAATAAGTCGTCATCAACCGTTACTTAAAACAGTTAATTATGAATTATATTATTATATTGTGATAGGTAGACAGTCAAAAATGTATAGTTCCTGAATCCTAAGTAATAATTTTCAACGAACGTATCACGATTTCTGTTGAATGGAAAAATAATATAGATACGTCGTAAATGTTGACATTGTTCAAGGAAAATAAAAATTTTGAAATTAAATTCATAACAGAATTATGAATGATAATTTCGCGTACAACGACTAAGACGTAGAAATTGATTTTTCGCCATTTTACTCGCAAAAATAGATCAAAATAATTTGTTCTCCGAACTCCGGAGTTTCTAAAAGGAACCACCATCGGAAAATGTTATTGTTTCTACAATTAAGCATTATTTTTAGAATTAGTTTTTAGTGTTTATGTTTAAAGTCTTAACACTAACGAGATTTGTCAATCAGTATAATTAATAAATATAACGGTTGCACAGGACATTATTTTTAGAAAGCGATGATTGGTAGATGATGTTGTTTTTTAAAGGTCTGGAGTTTAAAAAAACTTGTCCACGTGTTCCAATTATCTAGTTTATATTTTCAGTATTTAAAGCATTTTTTTTTCTGATGTCGACAACGCATAGACAGACGAAGTCGTCAAAGATAACATAGAAACCACAACGCAGTATTATTCTATATAAAATGTTCCAAGAGTTTATGATTACTATAAAATATAAATTAATACAGCAGAAGCTAGTGTACAAAAGTATTACACAATTATATTATAATGGGGATGAAAAAATAAAAATTGAAAAACCAACCAGCCGGAAAGTGTTAGTGGCGGTGTCGTATAATTTTCATTGTGGATACTGGATGCAGTGGCAATATTTTTGATGGATCATATCATTAATGTTATTGTAATCTAACCTATAATAATATTATAATATCGTTCCGCGTGCGCTGTTTCAGTCGACGTCTGACGGACAAGGCTGTGCGTGTGCAAGCGATCCGACACATAGTCGGAAGGAGCGAGAGACTGGCACGATCGACGGTGCTGCTCTCTTTCTCTCCCTGCTCAACACAGACGCAAGTGCAGTTCCGTCAAACCAGCAGAAAGTTGTAATTTGTATTGAGTAAAAGTGTAACTGTATTAGGTATGTACATGTTGTGATAACTTCATAATGTCCGAATGTTCTTCGCCAATCGTCAATTGTGATGAGAATTTAGGGATAGGTATGCCAAAAGTGTAACGCGATGACGTCGCGTCGCGATATTGGTGGTACCTAAAGAAAAATCAGAAATATACGATCGCGCATATCCGTAAAAATAATAGTAATAATATAACAACTGCAGCCGATATCTCGGGGAAAATAAAAACACCCTTGAATACGCGACAAGGGCTGCCCGATTTTCCACAGCGATAAACTACCCCCCATACGGGCTATACGCACCACATACCGAATATGCGCGCTTCGACTAGCATACGCAGCCCCAGTTATTCCAGAGGCCAATTCCTCTCGTTCGAATAATCGCCCTTGGTTTAAACCTGATATTTTATTGCCGGTTTATACGCACTAGCGCCCGCACACGGGCGAGTGCATCAGATTATTGTGCTCGAGTCGGCCGTATATTATAGTGTTATACGAAAGACAACGAAGAATAGTCGCGATCGTTATAATATTTGATACACACACACAATATACATACACATTGCAGTGTTTTCATTTGAATTTTCCGGCCCCACCCGTAACACACACGCTTGTAGCTGATGTAGACATTTAATTTTTTCCCCGATCGGTTATATCGAATTTTGATGATGGAAATATAAAACACCAAGACCAAAGTATAGGAAAACACCTCTGCGTTATAAACCAGATGCGGGCGTATGTCGTGTAATATCGATTGGCAATTATATGTGTAATTAACATGTGCAAAAACCGCGGGCATGTTCTCGTATTATAATACAGTTTGACAATAATCATATGTGCCATACATCGACGTTTTTTTGTTAATTATGGTTGTTGTGTATTGCAGAGTACGATCACGTCGTCGTTTCCTGTAGGCTGCAACTGTTAAATGGAAGTAATACAAATCGTAAGATGAAACAGAATGCAGTATAATTATACGCGTATACAAAATGAAAAAACCAATGACACCGGCGCGACCGAAGACGGAGTCCAATGACTATATAAATTTGCTCGCAGAGAGAAAACAGAACTGCGAATTTTTGCTCGCGTGGCTCAAAAGGGTGAACGTCAGAGTGCAAGGAGGGGATGGCGAACGTACTATATACTGTACTGTGATATTCTGTATATTACTGCCACTGTTCTGCTGATACGGGAGAAGGGCAAGAAAGTATAAGTACGTGCACAACAATTTCTAACGGGGGTGGCGACTTGATTTGGCGGGTCTAGGGAGAGAGGGAAGGTTTGGCTACGTGCCGGTACGCGTGAAAATAAAAAAATATATATAAAGAGACCACGAATTTTCCGCTGCCGTCGCTATTAACTGGGTCGAATGTACTATACACCTACTATATATTATATAATATATATGAATGTACATTGTACACCCCTCGTAGGCAGCCGACGCGGTGGAGTGCCACGACTGCATCACCGCCGCCTCACCCCTCCTCCCCCCCACCGGGCCACGACGAAATGTTCAAAACATTGTGGTTGCGCGATCGATTTCCACCAACCTTGAACTTACACGTCCCGCTGTACATACACGCGTATACGCACGACATCGACATAATATATAGCACGCCCGACGCCCGTCGTCGGTCACAATAAGTAATAACCGGCTAAAATCAGTAACAAAAATTCCAACAATCATTATCACGAGACTCGTAAGGAAAAATAATATAAAAATGGTTTATATATATAGGTACATAGAATTAAAAAATATTCCGTGCGTGTGTCTGTGTGTAATTCGATCATTTGAACAGATTTTTCACGTCGAGAATTTGGGACGTTGGCCGTCGTCGTCGACGCGGATCGGTAACAATAATTTGGTACGGCCATCGATCATTGTTTTTTGGTATTTTTTTTTTTCACCAAGTACAGGTTACATCTATTATTTATTAAATTATCACGTTTTTTGACGGTAAACACTTCCAACCATAACCACCCACCACCATCGATTTTACTCCAACGTGGCACAATATTAGAATATGCGGCTCTTCACACATAGCTTTTACATAATATCATATTATGTCATATAAATTCTGGTCGCCGTTTTATTACCCGCGTGTGCTTAGATTTCCGAAAATCTTTTTTTTACTGCGCCGGTGGCGTATTATAGGGTCGACGGCGGATCGGATGGGGAAATCGTAAAAAATAACTATCGAAATCTGGCTCTATTATTGTACCTACGGTGAAAAAAAGACGACTCTGAGGAACGCGCTGAATGATAATGATTATACGAGACCGAACACCGCCGTCGATATGATTTTTGAACGAAACGTGCTGGCGATGATGTACATGATGCACGGCGATTAACATTGCTGCGACGCCGAGTTTGCCAGGTCGGTAGGAATATTGTTCATATGTGTATTATATATGTATAGGTATAAGCGTGTAACCGTTCGTACGTACATGCGCCATGTACGATCGATAAAGTTAATTGGAGTTTTAGGGAAATTCCACTCAAGCAACGAATGCGCGCGCGATCCATCACAATAACACGATATTATAAAATTGTATTTTAACATTTTAATATTTTATATAATTGGTACCTATAGGTACGCGAAATAATTGCATTGTAAGGTTTATATAAAATTATACAATATACGTATTATTACATACGACAACGACAGAACTTTTTATGGACAATTTTATGTCAACCGTAATTATTAATATACCTATATAAAATATTTCCGGGAGGAAAAATATCCACGTGAATGATTTTGCGAAATATAACACAGATGTTTGACGTGTGTATGTGAGTGTGTGTCGTCGTCGTGACGCACCTGTGTCAACAACTGGAAATGTATAATTTATGTAATGACACAGTTAATCATACACACACCAGATCTATATCATTTAGACATAATATCTACTTATGCGGTCGTTTTTGAACATTAAAAATAAGGCAATATAATACTATATTGTGTACTTTTTTCACAGGGTTAAAACTACAACTGCAGACATTGTGTCTATTAATATATATATGTATATATTTATATCTACTCGTATATTATATTGGTATCGTCAAACGTAGTTTGTTGAATGATTATATTACGAAGTTAATACTCAATAATAATAATAAATTATCCACTGCACTATATTAGAGCAGCCTAATGATACGTTGCCATGTTGGATAGGTAGGGGAAGAATGTAGATGGACGGAAGGTGCATAATTGTACGATAATGCACAACAACTAAGCAAATCCATAGGTATTAATTATTAGGTATACGATTACTATATTAGAGGTAACCCTACACAACATAGGAACTGTATCGAAAGGGATTTAATATTAAAAACTTTTTTTCGGTTAATGGTTATTGTGAGTGATAATACCGCAGTATAATTAACATACGTTAAGTGAACATTACACATAATTAAAAAAATAAAAAGTCTTAAAGACGCGTCTAATGAACGACAGCCAGGCAATTATTATTTATAAAGCAATATAAATACAAACATAAACATAATAATATATGCGTGTAATATATGATGTGTGAATGTGTACGAGCCGAGCCACTTAATAAAAAAAAATTTAAGGCTTCCGTCGAATATGTTATGACAATAATATAAGTAATTGCATCTCGTGTTGTCGTGTCGAACATATTTCATTAAGATGCGTTCGACGATAGTGAATACTGCATGAGCTATGAATAATACACGTGCTTATATATTATTATATTATATACTCCATAAAATACTAGAGACATTAAATCACATTACACATAAACGACCAATAAAGTGCAACGGTGCGTAAATTTAATAAATAAAATATGAAAGATATTAAGAAAAAAACCTTTTTGTGATACTGTAAATATAATATAATATGTGATATGTGATGTGTTTCAATATATAATATAATATATATTATGGTGATATAATATTTATTATGTGAAATTAATTTTCTCAGACAAAAATATAAATATTTTGTTTCTATAGTTAGATGTACTGATAGTAGCAGGGGTAGTATTAGAATGTAATCGCTTAGAAACAATAAACAATTGCATGTTCACTATACCTATACGATAACTATTTAATATTTATGCATCAAAATATTCAGCAAAAAACACGCATCTAAGGATGAAGAAATAAAAATGTTAGTCTAAAAAAGTTTCAGAAAGTAAATAATATGATAAAAATGGTTTAAGAAAAAATTAATTTTATAGGGATCAAATAACGTTTTTCTTCAAAAGTTTAAAGTATCTTCTATATTAATAAGTGCCTTCGAACTATGTACAAGTTATTTTATCAAAAAGTCAATAATGAAAATGAGTGTTGCTCGTTAAACGGATCACTCTGTACATCAAACGCTGTGCACGTTACCAACATGTTGGTAGAAAAATAATTAAATACGTGATAGGCGTTCACACTAGTGTGTGTATGTATACAATCACATAGAAATATTATACTCCACTATAAAGGTACAGCAGACATTTACTATATTATAGATGTATACTACATATTATAGTAATATATGTATATTCTCTCGACGCTTTGTGTTCGTTTCGGCTCTTATTTGTTGATTTCACACTTTCTGTTAGCGGCGACTACGATAATAATAAAACGAATAATGCTTTTGCAGTTGTGACAGGACAAAGAGTCACCCCGGAAGGGCTTGTCGTTACGACGTGAGCTGCAGAGGGTGGCGGCTGCAGTACTGTAGACGCCTCAAGTCTAGCGTGTTTTTCCGCCTCTATCTATACAGAGTATATTTTTATTTAAAAGTTTTTACGTAGAGCGAACTTTAATAATACCGTAAACGTGACGTAATTCGTTACGCATATATATATATGCCACAGCATCTTATAATATGCAAGTGCGTTGGCGTGACAGACGTTTACTACATATTTTAGATATTATACAAATACTTTAATAACTTTGCATTTTATACTCAACTATTTCAATGCAGTTGTAGTTCAGCAGGCGCTCATACCCACTCTACAAAATGTACATGCGTAATAAATAAATAATAATACCTATAAATTATTATGAATTATGATCAATATAATACATTCGAGTAGCGCAAACTATTATAAATAAGTATATAACGAAGCAAAATTTAATACTCATTTTTTATTCCACTATACTTCCGAAATACAGATCACATGTGATCTGAAGACTTGCAAGTCTTCTATTATGTGGTCCATCCCTCATCAGAATCGTGTACTTGACCAAATCATCCACCAAGTGAATACGAAAGCTCCCGTGTGGACACCGTAGTATCGCTCCCGGAAAGGATATATAGAGTATAGGTAGAGGTATATACTATATGTATAGTATAGTTATACTGTGACATTCAATATAGATATACCATATAGATATACCATATCACCACTGTTGCACAAGGATCGAGAATACTGTGACTGCGGGGTTATAACAGTAACAGTTAAAAGAGTGAACATTCCGTCTAACGAGCGTTTATGACCTGCTGTAACAACGGCGAACGGTGAAACCTCTGTCAAGGGACGCAGGACCAAAATAGCTATACGTACCTATATATTCTACAAATGCGCCCCTTAAATCAATAAACCGTTTCCGCCGACCCGTCAGACCGTGCCTGCTGCCACCACGACCGCACTGCAGGACGGACGGCGGCGCCATGGAAGTTAAAATAAATATATTCACCAGCGGTACGGTTATTGTACATATAAAATGGCAACAGACGTTTCGCGTGAACGGCGGCGAGTATTACATAATATTACGACCGGAGAATGACGAGATTTGGCCGGGTTATTTTTCATCTTTCGGAAATATAATACGATATTGTTGTTGTGCAAGTCACGATGGCGGCGTCCGTCTTATCGACGCGAAACAACTTATAATATGAAGATTGGAATAAAAATCCAAATATATAAGCTGTCTGCTGTACGTTCGAGTGCGCGCGCGGGTAAAGGATTATTATTAACAACCGTCAACAAGGGGCAACGAGACGCGGCGGCAGCGGTGACGAGGGAGTCGTTTAAATACCCTTCACAACGGAAAGGGTTCACGGGCCATTACCCGAACACAAAACGACAGGTCCGGTTTCCGATTTAAACAATGAACGGGCATATTTTTGTCCGTGTAAAATTCCTTGCACACATACGCGCACATATTATATTATGCATATTATATACCATACTATAATATTATAATCAACGTCGTCGTAATCGCAATCCTCTTCGTATTATGCGTACCTATATTATACGCTCGTATTTTTCCCACACGCCCGCGCCCGACGCCCACCAATCCCCCACCCCTAGGGCAGTCACCTGGTTACGCAAAGAGGGTTTGTACACCTATACATTATGATATTAGCCACGTGATTGACACGTCTATTAACGCACGTACACCCCCGCTGCCGATGATTCCTTCCGGTCCGAGAGTTTTCTTATCGTATATTCTTTCATTTCGGTTGTGCACCCCTTATATTAGGTAAGTATTATAATATTGTATTCACAGTTTTTTTTTCCGTTTTGTCTTTTCGCCCACTGTCACGTATATATTATAGACGAGCTATATATAATGCAGTAATGCACACTGCAGTACTAAATTATTTTATACAACGCGGCGATCATCCATACGGATTATGTAGATGTGTGGCAAATAACCTTTAGGTGGGAACGGTGAAAAAAATCGAAAATCCGTTACATCGTGTTTAATCGGACATAAAATCTGACCATGGCAATACAGCCAGGATCGTTGCAGTCACGGAAAAACACGGTTTTCACGAGATACCACTGGCTGAGCGAATAAAAATAATATATATGTATACGTTAATTAATATATACCTACTGCAGGCTACAATATATCACTGAATATAATACTATGTAGTAGGTTTAAGCATGGGCGATGGGCTATACTGTTCTACTGCAGTTACAGTCGCGTAGGTCGTATAATATGTTTTATTGTTACGCACGCACAAGATATAAATATAATAATATTATAATGCAATATAATATGTTATGTACAATGAACTCATGTACATATCACGAATAGGTCCAGCGCGTATCCTTATTATTATCATATTATTATGTCCTTGTCGAGTCATTTTTTACGTTTCCAGCGCTCAAGACATACGCACTAGGCGGTCTCTCTGGCGTGGACGAAACGGTAGAAATAGTTTCAGGAAAATAACGAGTAGAAAACGACGAAGAAGAAGAAGAAGAAGAAGAAATAGAAGAAACGGAAGAACGTAATATGCGCGCAAAACACGGCTAACTATAGTGACTTGTCGTCCGCATAAAATACATCTGCGCGCGAAAGCCCATGACTGCAACCTAGACGTGTTTATATTATTATTATTAAAAATATGCTCATTGGGCCCGAGTGGGTGCTGACTGTTGGCCATAATATTATTATGTTATGTATCAAAGTCGTTTTCTGTCGATGTATCGCAATAAAGATTCTGTAAATATCTCTCGTCTCGTCCACCTACATAACAAATCCGATAGTTTTATATAATATCGAAATTATTTTCTCATAACATTCACACTAAGTTCTATAAATATCAACTAAGAAGTATTTTTTATACTGAACTACCGTGTGAAACAACTGCGATGCCGATAAATAGAAAAGAACAATTTTTTATTTGTATCACTGCGACTGCTGTTCGTAAAAAATATGATATTATAAAACAGTGCAGACGTATAGACAGCCGTATTGTTTTAAAAATTACACATGACTATACATGACATGTTATAATGATACAGTTCTTCGGATTACTACTGTATCGAAATTTTTTTGTAACATATATTGTCTGTAGGAAAAATATTTTACTCATTTCCATTGTCGAAATTATACATTACAAATTAAACATTTGATTAAAAGTGAACATCTCTGATGGGAGTATATTTTGTAGTCCTGGGACCTATAGCTGTAGAAATAGTAATTATATGATAACACAGCCCAACGGTATATAAAGTATATTATCTTGTACGCCAATGTTAAAAAAATAAAGCGTAATAATAAACACTTCGTTGCAGATGCCTATAGCATTCTTGTTTTGGTGCAAGTACACTGGGGATAATCACTGTTCTGGTTTACCAATTATTTCATTGTACATTTCTCATGACAAAAATTCTAACTTCTGAGTGAATCGCGCAGTAGGTCCGTGTCATTGCTCTTTTATGCTCTCGTCTCTTCTGTTTCTCGGCCGTGTCGTGTCGTCCCCTCTTTATCTCTCTCCATCACAATCTCGACCTATCAATTTTGTTTGTTCATCTCGTTGTTTTGGCTTCGTACACACGTCGCAGGTTTATCAAATCAACAGTGCACGTGCATAGAGACGTGTTTTCATCGCGTAATTTATATATATTTATTTAAAACGTTTTCAGAAGGCGCAACTTATAAATATAAACATATAAAAACCGTTGGTAAAATACAAAATTGTATTGTGGTGGTATTGTTTGGTGGTAGTACACGGCATAATATGTCATATGTACCTATATCAAAATAATATACTATATATACAGTTTTATTGAAACTTCCACGCGGCACATGGCGTGTTTGTATCAAATATCGCATATTTTTTCCTTATCGTTAAGCTAATTTTTTTTTGCTTCGGAGCAGGTATACCTACAGTTATTATATTGTTGTCGTTGTCAAAACATTATGCCTGGTGTGCACAGTTCGCGGGACCAAAACCATGAAATTACTCGGTAACACGCTAGATACAAATGTCAAATTAAAAACTAGAAAGCACCTAAATATAAGCCCCCAGGCCGGACAAAAAACGGCATTAGAAGCCGTATTTATATATAATATATAACTTGGTTGGTTGATAACGTTGACTATATAGTATATCAGTGCCCAGTATACTATATATCACTAGGTAGTAAAAGTACTCGGCTTATAAAATAATGCATAAAATATTTTAATATTTCATTAGTGTTATTTATACCTCATCCGGTTTTATTTTGTCATCACGATTTTTGTGGGTTTTACTTTTAAACACAGACTGACGATTGTGTATAATGTTTGAAAGAAAAAGAAACGTTTAAACCCAGTGAATAAAACGACATTTGTGCTGTCGAGCAAGACACGTGTGTGTGTGTGTGTGTGTGTGTAACAACGGCTTCATTAAGTAGGTACACATCATATTAAATATAAGTCTATAACTTATTATTGAGCAGACCCGGTCGTGTGTACATATGCTATAAACAGTTAATACCTACTGTTGGCGTAACGGTTAATCGAGTTATGATGGTGTATATATTATTATGTATGTATATACAGTTGGAATCAAATGACTGTCAGGAGCAATAAAGAAATGAAAGGAAAAAAGGGACCACTCCTCGTCGTAAGTCCGTCTTTGTGAACGGGCCGAGTCATTGTTGGCGCTCATTCGCCGTCGCGTTTGGGAATATGCTAGCGAGAGCTCTCGCGCGCTCGTGTGTGTGGATAACGCTGGGTGGCCGACGGCCGAGTGAAGGGGTCTCTGCTGTACGTCGGAAATCTGCTGCTGCCGCGACGTCGACGTCATTGTTAGAATCAAGAGGATTAACTCCTTGCGTATGTAACTACGACGATGGCGACGACGACTTCAAAGGTCTTAAATGGGGATTTTATTTTTCTCGACCTATACTATACGCGTATCTATCCGGTCGGATCTAAAAACAACACGTATAATATAGACGAGGCGGTGTTCGACATCCACGTGAGAAAGGTCGTGGTCGTTTTCACGGCCGTGTGAGCAGCACATGTTAGCGCCAAACTCTCCGCACTCTTTTTACCGGTACGGTATGTGTGTGATATCGGGTGTGCAAAAGGCGGTTATACTCGGAAAAATACTATATGTATATAATTTAATATATATAATAATATACATATGCGCGTGTATATTCTTTGCACACAATCATTTTTGCATGTGTAATGAAACGCAGCTGTGATGTGCCACCGCCTGCGCACACACGACCACATTTATAATATAATACCTATATATTTTTGGAGGGGGTCAACGGAAGAAGACGTACCGGAAGGGCGGTGATGGTGGGCGCAAGGGTGGTTTTTCGCAACGAGTAGCGCACGAAGAAAAAAATAAATACGTACCACGCCAAATAAACGACCGTGTAATAGGTTTTTCTCGAGCCGATAAACGGGATTTTGTGAAAGCGGGGGCGAACACAATGAACTATATATATATTATATATGTATGATAATGTGTATACACTATACACAGACGCTACGACGGTATGGTATCGCGGTGCTGCAGAAATAAATGTATAGTTATGTACAATGTACATGCAATGCGTGTATGCTTTATAATAGCATGGTGGGATGAGGAGGATAACCCCTCTGGTCCCTATTCGGTTTCCATCGAAGAAAAAAATAATGAGAAAAGTCTTACGCACTTCAACCTGTTTTCATCGGCGTCTGTGTCTGCAGCAGCGCGCACCCTCCTCATTTAACAATATATTTACATTTTCGCTCAGAAAACGTTATTGGTATTATGTATAATATATACCTAATACAATACAACTATATTGGTACATACTGGGTTACTGTGGTTTGTCACGGACGAGCTACAACGCAAACAGACAATTTGTGTATTATATATTATAATATATACGCGCGTGAAGCTTTTGATCAGCATTGCCAAAACGCGTTGACTGACACGACGTGGTCCACGGGGCTCGTCCGAGATGGGCTACTTATAGCTTTGTTTTCTCAAAGTTTTATTTTTTTCGTCTGTGCAAAATTAAAAAAAAATCAAGTGCAACGACCCCGAGCACGTGATGATGTCCGTTGGTGGTCCGCCAGTAGCCGACGATAGTTTTGCCAAAATTCGCGGGCTGCGTTCGTTTTTTCCATAGGGATTATTATTTTTTTAAGACTATAACGATATGAACTCAGCATGACATAGTTTTAATATCTCTATTGGTACATATTATGCCACAGAATAATCAAAATCACTTGCATTGCGATCGGCTATCGCTGTACAATCTATAAAAAAGCCTTGATACTGCAATTCCAACACCAAATACAATTTAAAAACATCGTCATCATCAGATTATGTACGGATCAATTTATAACGACAAATATTTGTGATATGCGCAGCCGATTTTCGAACACATTGAGTTTGGCATTTGACAGGATTGTATCCCAAGCAGACGTACTAGTACGTACCTACTAGGAGCGAAGGAATACTTTGACATCTCACGAGAAATCGAGTTAAAGAAACGAATAAAAACGTTGGGCTTAATTTATTGCAGATGAAGCGCATTCCTCTCGAATCATCTCGTCGTGTCCTTCCATACGTGCGTGGTATACATATTGTATATTTTTTTTTGAGCTTAAGTCTGGCGACTATGGCCATTAGCTGTTTTTTGTTTGTAGGTTGTTTGTAGGGGGAACGGTTGGTTGAAACACGTTTGTATGTGTACCAAGGATTTGTTGCTAAAAATCCCGGGTGGTCACCCATCCGGGAGCTAGCAACACCGGCTGATACATACACTCAAAGCGTTTCCGCAGTTGAGTGTACGGATCGCGCCAAACCAAGCCACATGTATTATATTTTATATAGTAATAAGTAATAACATAATAACAATTACGCGTTTTATATAATACTGCAGTAGAATGAAAATTCGGGTAAATATTTTGAAAACTTATAACCAAGAACGGTATATATATTATACATTTGACAGGATTACAAATCCTCGGGAGCTTAACGCATACACAATAATGAATATACATATGCGTGCGTGCGTGCCCGTAAATTTATACGGAAGAGGACCCTTCAAAGTGACGCGCCTGCGATTCGTTTTCACTTTCTGGTGCGACGACGTCTGGCAGCTATAGGCGACACGCGGTGACAATAATATATATAGTCGGTTATGTGTATACCTATATATATTATAATGTATATGTGTATTGACGCATAGTGTATAATATATCGTGTATTATATATACAGCTATATTCGGTTAAGATATAGTAGTTTCACCTACCGAAATTCGGCGCCTCGAGATTTATAGCCCGTCTCCTAGACATGGAATTGACCTATTTATTTTCGTTGAAACCCGTATAATATACCCATACGACGCCACAGCCGCTGCCACCACACATTAACGACACACGTACACACGTCTGCGAGCTCATAGCAACAACGGCACAAAAGCAATAATTTTATTTCTATACTTAAAAATACACGCCCGTGATTTGTTGTTAAATAACGAGTGTTTTGCGAATAACAATGGATTATTTTTTTAAATAAATATATATATATTATTATATTTCATTATTATTATTCGCTGCCGTGCATTATTTCTATTAAGTGGTTCCATTGTGTGAACACATCTTGACCGTTGCAAAGGTTAAAGGGTCTGTTTCTTTTTTCATGAGCGGTCCGCATTAAACAGTACATATTATACACGCACACACATATGTACGTAAAAAGGGTGGCTGAGGAAGAACACTTCATGAAAACCGTGAACGC
Organism: Metopolophium dirhodum; assembly: GCF_019925205.1. NCBI lineage: Eukaryota > Metazoa > Arthropoda > Insecta > Hemiptera > Aphididae > Metopolophium > Metopolophium dirhodum. The sequence continues at coordinate 22,878,016 of NC_083563.1, read as the reverse complement.
GCGTGTATGCTTGTGCATATTGAAATGTACCGTAATCGAATAAAAATCTGAATAATCAGAGTGTATACAATAATTGTATACTATACATACTATGCTACTGAATTTATTTAATTTTTCACTACCCCTCAAAAAAAAAGTGATTTTTCCATATATAGTCATATAGAGCATGATATAATTATCATTCATCAGTCGTCATTGTTGTGTATAAAAAGTATATAATATTAACTGTATTGCGTCTGGCTGGTGGTATTTTTTTTTTTACATAAAACCAATTACCAAATAACATCAATGTAATACATAATAATAATTTTATAAATAGCAATAACAAACCATATAAATTATACAAAAAAATTTAAAAACCGAAATCGTTTTCATTGAGTTATAAAATTCGTTTACGCTTCAGAGGGCTAGGCAGACACACCATACACATTTTACTGTAATACAAGTAACTGTGCTCACACAAACACGTTCACAAACAGATTATAAATCTCGTTTTACGATATTCGTTTTGAAGGCGGATCATGACAGTTTTATGTTACAAAAAAAGCCGATTATAATATCGTGTATTGGGGAGACGACGGCCGTATACTCTCGTCTGCAATAAAAGTATACGAGCGTACTTAAAGCTGAAAAACCAAAAAGCGACAAGGAAGCAACTACGTATATCGTCCCATCACCATATACTATTATTTCCAATGTCCACAACGAGATACTCGGGTTGGAATTGTCTTACTATAATAAATAAATATTAAATAAATATTATTGTATAATATTAGCGTGGTATATACCATGTACCTAGTATATACATATATAATATCTTATTATATATATTATGCACATTTACCGCACGGAAAGACAGAGATAGGGAGAGTGGTTTTCGAGGTTGCCGCGATAGAGCACGTCATGATGTAAGTATATCTACCTACCTACCGACCGGAAAAACAGTGGCAAACCACGATTCGTTCTGTGTGTTGAAACGGCTGCAGAAGCTCGACGACGAACAATGCGCTGAGCTCGGACACCGCAGGAGGTCCATTTTCTGTGTCGTAGACGACGTTGTCGTCGTCGCCGCCGGTGACTGACCAACAAGACGCGCCACCGTTTTACCCCTTTCGTTGTTGTTATTATTCAGAATCCCTCCGCTTTTTTATTCCAACAATACGACGCACAAAAGAACTCTCCCGTATATTATATGTTTTTTAAACGTTTTCGCATCATTTTTTCTCTCTCTTACTCATTCTCGTTCTTTCTCTCCACGGGTTCCTTTCATGATTTTTATATATATTTATTGTTTGTGGCTTCTTCTCGCGCGAACATACCGGCCAATTTTGGTTAGTTAGGTCTATGTGTATGTAAATACACGAATACGTCCGGTTAGATTTTGACGTGGCCAAGGGTCGTGCGCACACACATCTCGGAAAATAATAATAATCGTTCGCGAACAAAAGGACCGAACGAGGCGCGAATTCCCCCAAGAACATATACACACGGTACAATTGATGGTATATTCCAAAAAAAAAACTTATGTTAAAAAACCGGTCAGCTAAAGTAGACAGAAAATTGTTACAATGTCGCGGCGACGATCAGCTTTATAGTGTACACGTATAACCAGTTTTTTTTTGTAAAAATAATGTTGCATATATTTTATTATTATGTATATTATAATATATAATATACATGCGTGGCATTGACGGGTCGAAAGAAGAAAAAAAAAATTACATATATTGTGTCCGGCAATTACATGGCTGTTTATAGTCTCTCCGTGTCCGCAATAACAATCAAATGGATCTCTGATTGGAGACAATATACATGCATATACAAATAATATACAGGCCCGTACACAAAATAGTAAATACCATACGGTGTACAGTATACCGCCGTATATAATAATTTCTATAGAGTTAGACGGTCAACGATTATTAGACAACACGCAAACACATACATACAATATTATTATATAATATCATAATTCATATATTAATAGGTATTAAAAGGATCAATTAACCGTAAGCCGAGATGCTATACAATCGGAGAATGTTCCCTGATATGAACAAAATGTTTGATGAACTTTGGCAGCTAAAAATTATGCAGTTTACATAATATGAACAACAATGTTTGTCATGTATGTACCATGGGTAAAAAGTTATTATATTATATAGGTTATAAGCGCACAGTAATAATTATGACCGATATTTTATAATCAAGTTCAAAGTGCAACGACTTCAGGTACACAGTTCGACAACACTGTCGAATGTGCACGATCAAAAAAAAAACTTAAATAATAAATACATACTTGTACATAGAAAAATATGACCTTTGCGGCTTTGCGAATATTGATTATTATACTATTAGCATTGTTAAAAAACGTTGATAACATGAAGAAAATATGTGAAAATATTATGCCAATACGAGTAGTATCTATACCTAACAATAAAGATTATTTTCTAAAAAACATTCAACGGAAACGAGATTTTTGGAATTTTCTGCATTGTTTAAAATCCTAAACGGCAGAGCTAATATTCTCCACTAATTAATATCAAAATAAATAAACATTTTGAATGGTACAATGTAAAATACCAAAAACGTTTTCTTATCGCTCGATTATAATAACTAATGCAATAATTTATACAGGGTTAATAGCGGTCGAGCTTGCAAATTGTATTATTCGTGTTCCGTTTTCCCAGACAAATACACACGCACATATTATATAGTCCTTATATGTATATTATTTTGTATTTCTATAGATATAGGGTCCTACAACAGTACAAACATTATTTTCAAAATATAACCAGTAAAGCCCTTGTAATATTCGTTAGAGCGATGCGATCTGAACTGAAAAATAGTCAATAGGCCTAATATACCTAATATGAAAATGTATGGAATAAAAATTAAAACTTCGCACAGTATTGCTATACAGATAACCTGAAATCGGAAAAAAAATCTATCCATAAGAATGTGACAGAATAACATTTTAGATGTAGGTCCTATTTTCATTTTTTTACAAAAAGTAATCGAATTTGTTGATATACTTATCGGTGAACTCGGTTACCTCCTTTTGTTTATTTATGGAATAATTTCTAATGGGCTTTTTAACTACACGATGAAATATATGATAACACTACGTCTTGTAATACAGTAAATCAGGGTTAAAAGCTATCTGAAAAATAATGTGCCCGGCTGACAACTAAACTCGTAGGAAATAGGAATACAAACTATGAGTACATGGATATATACAACTATTAATAACCCTCGTTCCTTCCCAGCCTACGAAAGTTGGACGATGGTTAATGGGAGATTAATATTATAACGTGTGAAATTAACATTTAAACAACATGAAAATAAATAAGTATATGTATATACACGAATTTATACAGACTTATATTGAATAGATATAATTATAATTTACAACTAAATAAATTATGAATTACTAAGATTACATTAAAATTTAAATTGTTGATTCGTGATAAGAGAAAAGTATTTTATCTAATGACTGATAGTACAAAATATAAAAACATAAATAAATAATCGAATTATTAAATATATTTTAAAACCGTATTATATACTCGTATGATATTATATTATATTTATCGTACATTTAATATTTGTTAAAATAGAAACAATATACATATTAAGTAAATTATATGGTATGATAAGGGCCTGGCGAATGGATAAAAACAGTAATAAATGTATACAGCATTTAACCCAGATTTTATGGTAACAATAAGATAGTTGTTTAAGGTTCGAATTGGCAGTGGCGTAGTTACGGGGGGGGTGTAAGGGGTTTCCACCCCCCCCCCCTACACCAAAAAAAAAAACAAATCTTTTTTATATTGGTTAGAATTTTAAATAATAGATAGGTAAATAATACTAGTACAAATTAACATGTGTAATATTATTATTACTATATATTATATTAATATAGTTATAGAAATTATTCGAGTGTTTACACTTCTGAGTTTTATTTTAAGAAAATCAATTATAAAATCGACGAAAACAGCGATAACGACCTCCGACGTCCAACACGTAACAACACGAGCATTGTTGAAAATTTAAAGGCGTTCGGGATAGAACTTAAGTATTTACGTGGACAGGGGTACGATGGGGCTGCAGCTATGTCTGGACAATTTAATGGTGTTAGGTCACATATTTCTCAATTGTATCCGATGGCAACTTATGTTCACTGTACAGCACACACCCTTAACTTGGCAGTATCTAAATCTTGTACAATACAACCAATTAGAAACTGCTTGGGTACGATTGGAAAATCACGAGATTTCTTTGTATACCCCAAACGAAAAAATATACTTTCACAAGCAATCGAAGACTTTAATGGAACAATTAATGCAAAAACATTAAAACGCAACTGTGCTACAAGATGGATCGAACGTTTTCATTCAGTTCACGATTTTATCGAACTTTTGGAATGTGTCGTTGATTCCTTAGACACTATTAGTAGTTGGGCCGATGGTGATACCTCAAGTCAAGCAAATAATTTAAAAAATTCAATCTTACAAGGAGAGTTTATCATATCACTTTTGGTTTTATCGAAAATATTTGCAGTTGGATTGCCACTATCTAAACAATTCCAAAGCGTTGCCATTGATTTAAGAGAAGCTATGATATTAGCTAATGCGACACTGTCTGAATTAAAAACAATTCGAAGTAACATTGATGAATATTTTCATGAAATCTATACAAAAGCATCTGTTCTAGCTCAGGAGTTGTGTTTTTCAATATCATTACCTCGAATTGCACGTAAACAAAAAAACAGAGATAACTATTCAGTGAACACGCCTGAAGAATATTTTAAAATAACAATATTCATACCTTATTTAGAATTGTTTATTAACGAAATTGAATCGAGATTTATTGAACATCAGAAAACATTAAAAGGATTTCAAAACTTATTTCCAAAAACGTCAGAAATGACAACACTTGAAAAAGATGAATTTATTAGTTTGATAGATTTTTATAATGATGATTTGGCAGATAACAATAAAGATATTTTGGTATCTGAGTTAAAACTTTGGCGACGTAAAATACTTGCACTAGATAAACAACCTACAAATGCTATGGATGCTTTAGTTATCTGCAATAACATGTATCCAAATATATACAAATTACTACAAATTTTAGCAACACTACCTGTTTCAACAGCTTCATCCGAAAGATCTTTTTCATCATTAAAGAGAATTAAGACGTACCTAAGGAATACAATGTCAGAGGTATTTATAAAATTGTATAATATAATATATAAGAACTAATTAAATAAAAATAATAAATATGAATGATATTTTACATTTTTAGAAAAGATTAAATGGTTTGGCAATGCTCTCCATTCATCGTTCAATATCAGTAGATGCAAAGGAAGTGTTGGACGAATTATCTATTAACAAACGTCGAGTGGATTTTATTTTATGAATTATTATAATAAACTAATATAAAACTATAAAAACTATTTATAATTAATACAAATTTGAAACAAAATAAAAATAACGTACGTAAAAAACTAATAACTTGTAATTTGTATCATAAATATATTTTAAAACCCCCCCCAGAAAAAAATCGTATCTACGCCACTGCGAATTGGGGATTTACAATTTACTTGCCAAGTGTTGATTAACCAACTAAGAATATCTTTGGATACCTATAATGAAAATACGATTCCCACTTTTAATCGTTTTGGTTTCCGAAGAAAATTTACAAAATATATGTTTGAAAATCAAAATGGTTGAATCTGGGAATTGTTTTTTCATAGGATTTGAATGGTTCCAGAGAAAAATATACCTACATATTATAATAATGTATATAGTACAACAAACGACGATAGAATGCTGCAGTTCGTAATCATATTTGTATTATTGCGTTGAAGTTCTATATCAAAAATATATCATAATTATATAATATAACACTTTTTTTTTTACTTGACACATCAATGAAACAGAAAAGAAATACAGGACAAATAATTAGAAGAATTGTAAATATTGTTTTCAACATGTCAGAGAGATGTATCGTTGAAAAAAAAATAAAACTGACAAGGGAATATTAATGCCTTTTTTCCCAGTAACTCGTCAAATATTTGCCATTGTATATTTACTTAAAATAAAAAAAAGTATAAAAAGTAGAACGAGCACCGTACCTGACAGAAGGATTTGCATCGGAGTATCGGACGACGAGGGGAAAGAAGTAAGTCCTTATTTCGCCAACTGTCGCCGTCAAATATTTGCGTCCGACCATGACGTCAAGTCGTATGTCATTAAAAAAAAAAAGAGGAAAAAATAAAGAAAGAATAAAACGACAGAAGGGAATATAAGAAAAAGTGACGGAAAAATGTAATAGCGTCACCACTCGCCGCCAACCAACTGCCGGCTCAGAAGTGGAAGCGCAACGACTACGCTCGCGGGGGCTGACTGCAGTCGGGCAAGGAAAAGACATGTTTTAGAAACTCGCTCGAGATGACACACACTACACGACTCGTTCCGTTGAGTACAAGACGGTCGTTCGGACAAACATTGACGGAAAATGCACTCCAAATTCGTTGTGGCAAAACACATGTGAAAATATGAGCGTAAATAATATTGACGACGACAACATCAAGAAAAATACCAATTATAATTATTTTGTATTACATAATTATTATTATATAATTAATAATAATTACCAAACACCTAACTAATAAATTAAACTTGTTCCTAAAAAAATATACTATACACATTAATGTTTTACCTTTATAATGATGTTGTATTCAAAATATATGCATACTAATGTTACTATACAATATAATGTCGGACAACATGTAAAATGTATCATTCTTAATGGAAATCCACCAGCATACCTAAATGGATAACGACTGTAGCTATACTCAGCACGTTTTTGAGAAAAGATATGCACGATTTTTCCCCGGGAAAATAAAACCTAACAGAATAGCTCTGAACGGGCCTGGTATTATACCTATATAGGGGTAAAAAATCCTAGTGGCATTTTCACACGTTGGTGGGTGCAGTGCGCCAGTGCAATATATAGGTTGGTATAGGTAGATAACAATTTAATATAATATATACTATTAGATAAAGCTTGGTCCGAGTCCACGACGAAGATGATGAGAGGTTTTCGCCTTTTCGGCAAGAAAAAAGTCATCATCGCCATGTGAGAACTGTGAAAAAACACGTTATTGATCGTTTCGTTTTTTTTTTTTTTTTACGTATCATATAATGTGTTTGTTACCCGTGTACAGTGTGCACACGGTGAACACGTTAATATACATATACATAATTATAGTAATATGTATATTATATAACATTACAGCCAGTGAATGTGTACACACACGTAGATTCGTGTTCGCGCTTCTGTGCGTGAATACGCTCCTGCTGGGCCCGCACGACGTGCCCCCCTACCCCCCACCTTTGTAACCGCCGACTGCACTGGCCGTCTGTCCGTCATCAGCTGTCAACCGCTTTTCTGCTGCATTACCGACCCTCCCGAAATCTGACAGAGTGAGAGAGAGAGAGATAGACAGGGGGATATGGAAAAAAAACCGGTGACCATCGGCGCCGCGGTTGTTTGCTTTCCGGATAAGTCCAATAATACCGAGAGCGAGATTTCGACGGTTTTCCGTGAGAAAATCACACGCCGCGAGCTTTGCAGTGCGTGAAATCCGATGCCGCGATGCGTATATATATATATATATAAAGACCGACACATCCATAAAAACGATACATATTATATACCACAACAGTTTTAATTTCGGGAGCGTCGTCGCACAACGATACGAAAAATCACTTAGTGACACCTCGAAATCATGTTGCACTATATATATATCAGAAGTCACCGATTTTATGGCAGCCCATCGACAAATTTTATCTGGCCCAAGGTCAAGAAATGTATTTTTTAAATGATACACTTTTTTATAGTGAATTAAATGAGGTTATTCATTATTTTTGTATTTTATTTTTTGATTTGGCCTTTGATATCTTTGGATAAACATGAACATTACATTTTGATGTAGGTTGTAGGTATACCAAAAATTTCCTGAATTCCTTAAGTACTCTCCAAAAATATTAATTGCTGAACCCTGCACTATATAATACTCCACGTATCCCATATATTTTATAATTCAAGTTGCATTAAGGATAAAACCATTACTCCAGTATTTTACTCTTATCCGTTGACTTTTTTCAAAGATATTAAGCTTCCGTACTTAAAATGTCTGTCATTGTTATAAAAAAAAGCCTTAGATCTCACCCCGCGTCGTCGTCGTCGTCGTGTTCGCCCGGCGTTTCCTACAGACATGTGCAATCTCATACGATCGCGTATATAATATATAGACGCACGCGCATACGACGACGACCGTGATCTATTAAATTAAGGCTACAAAAGTTCCAATGGACGATGGACGGTGGTCGGTGTACGGACAGAATTTAAAGCGTAAAAAATATATAATAACATGACGAAAAACGAAATGCTCACGCTGGCGCAAAGCATAATAGTATATATATTATAATATACACACTACGGGCACAACACACGCGCACACATAATACGGCTATAAATATAAAATCGAGAATTCCTCTTTTTATTAGCGTGGCCCCGGCTGTAGCACGCTGCTGCACGCTCTCGCACACATTTTGTATAAATTCCCAATTGCATTCCTACGGTGCCGAGTCAGAGGGCAATTTTTAGAAATACTGCACACACACATACAGCGGCACACAAGAAGCAATATTTCGGTGCTTTTTTTGTTTTTTGTCTGGAACATCGTTACGTATTCATGAGGCGCCGTCACACGGGGTTGGTCGGTTGGCGAAATAAAAAGCCCCCGTTTTTCTCCACCACGCAAATCAATTGCTATTAAATGCCGCGACGGCGGTGGAGAATAATAATAATAATAATAATATCACGGGTGCTGCCCCGTGTGGAAACTTGTTAACAATAAAGAAATGTTTACCCAACAATAACCCCAAAACACGTTTTTTTTGTTATTGCTCCCGTATATTATATAAATAAATAATCATAAATTTCTATAATAATTTTTCTTTCTCGCCGATAACCCTATTTCATCGTCGCGGTCGTCCTTTCTTTCGATTCCTTTCGCCCGTGTTTTCCACACCTTGTATGCGCGTCTAATATAATATATTATATATGTATATAGGAGTATAGTATATGTAATATTATAATAATTATTTATATACACGCACACCTCTAGGTTCAATTCAATGGGCCACCTTCAGCGCCCAGCGCACAGTTTACATATTTTGGCTCCGGGGTAATGACTAGAACATCAGAACAAAGCGAGGGGTAAGACTAAGAGGGGAAAGATCAGGCGTCCCTCAGACGAAAAAAAAAATAAAGAAACAAATACAGATGTCACAGTCGCTATACCGCTGTTTAACCCCCCTCCTGGAGGTAGTGCACATACACACGCCATAAATCATTATTTCGCACCGGTTTTCATCGGCTCCGATCAGCGGCGGGTCCTATATTATAAAGTGTGAATGCGCCCGTGCGCGACTATCCATTAATTATTCAATAACACGAATATACACGATTTATAATATTATAATAACATACATTTAATAATCAGTGGCAGCAACTCTCGCATATAATAATATTCAATATTGTATAGCGAGCGCCAGCGATACCTTCGGAGTCCGAAACGATTATTGGATGCGGGGCTTTACAGTGTATTATACACCTATATCAACAGCCACTACTAATCAATATAAGGTCCTCAAAGCTCGAACACAATTCGATTATAGATTTGTATTAGTCGCTTCTCAGTTATCATTATCTTAATCATAATATTATAATATATTTATTTGAGTTGACACCTGGATGGGGTAGGTAACCAACCGAATCTTGTTCTATAATTCATAGTATTATTATATGTGACATTAAATTTATATTATTAGCGAGTGACTGCGATATAATTTATCGATATACATTTTCTGGGATACGCCGGTGACCAAACGAATCTATCCCGTGCCGAATCGCGTGACATTATATTATACGCGGGGAAACGAAAACGATTTCAGCGTACGAATTTAGTACGACTTTCGAACATGCGTGCAAGTAATTCTGCAATCATTCGTATAACTATCAAAAAAAGTCGTAGGAAAACGTTCTTGAGAGACGAGTCAATAATTAACACTCATCGGGTCGTCTCTGTGACACGTCCAGCGGACTCGTGGTAACATATTATAACTAATATAATAAATTATTAATTTAAAGTGGGTAGTATACTTTTAACGGACAGTAAAAAACAAATCGTTACGCAAAGCAAACGTAATTAGTACCTACCTATGCTAGAGAGAGCCTATATATATATAGATTATATAGGATCTCTAATACCTACTACCGAAATTTTAAAACATTATTAACACTTAAAGCACTTTCGGTCAACGGATAAGAAACGAGGAACAACGACGTCGTCAATTCATAATTTAAACAACAAACGAAGGTATACATTTTACTTGCACATAAATTATAATATATCGAGCTAGTTGTTGGGCCAACGGCGGTAATGTTTCTATGTAAATAATAATAAAGGCCACAAAAAATAAATAAATAAACCATTGATAAAAAAAAAAATGCTTGTCTTTATTATCTGGATTTTTAACAACAGTGGACATGTTATTTGTCAATAATCAACAATAATTCCTTCGAAGAAACCACAAAGAGTCTAAACAAATAAAATAAACTAGGACTGTAGCTCGCATGAATTCCGACAAAAGTATTATATAGTGTGTGTACTTGTAAAATGTGTTAATTCTGTTCGGTATTGTAACAAAATATTATAATAATAAACAATCACCAATTTACTCATTCTAAATTCCTAACCACGTTTAGAAACTGTGAGTTATTTTCTTAATCGAAAAGATTGATTGTTTACGACGCCACAGGGCATGATCTAACTCCTCGCCGAGTGTATACCGATTATTATTTGCCTAGAACAAAATATAACTGGCTTGGTTTATCTGCTCGACATAATAATTATTAAGTAAATAATTAACGTATTACACGGTAGCCGCAGTAAAACTATATTTATTAGTTATAACCTATAATTTATTATGGCATACCACCACTGAGTTACAGCCTACAGGTACTAGGTGTACCTATATGCAATCTTACATCTGGTCTGTTATCGGATGGCCCGCCGCTCTCTTCCAATGCGACTATAGCCCGCCGGGTTGTAATAATATTATTATTGATTTTACTAATCTTCTTGCACGTGGTGAGTGATAATGTAAGCACATACAATATTATTAATTACGAGAGTTTAATCAGTATTTATTTAATATTATGTTTTTTCAACCGTTTTTCCGTATTAATTAAAATTAAAGCAATTAATATGTACGTTAATTAAAAATCAGAACAGTAGATAATATGTTGCACTAGTCACACTGTAATAATGTAAACACTAGTACATTATCAATTTTTAATCACGTTTTGCTACATTCTTGCACAAAAACTCGTGAACAATTTTTTTATTCATTTCGTATATTACACGAGAAAATAGTTGTAGCTTTTCTATAACCCTATGGTCTCCCCGAACAGTATATAATTTTAAAAAAAAGTTCTGGCACGGAACCGAAAATTACTATACTGCAGCTGCCATATAGAGACATAGAGTCCTTGAAGTATTTTTGACTCTCTGAATTTTATTCTCAAAAAATAATCACCTTAAGACAGTTATTCGTAGAGAGCGCCGCTCTCCTTTAATATAATTTCTCATTCAAATAACTAATAAGTAATAATCCAGAGTATTATGCATATGTATAATATATAACAAAACTATATTATTTTCTTCAAAATGTTAAACTAAGTTTAATAAAGTTTATATTAAAAAAAAATCCATTTTAAACCAATTCTATTTTCACAGACGAACTATGACGGTACACCAGCCACAGTGTATAGTGGTTATAATCTCATGATAAAGCGAAGCGGAAGAAAATAAAAAATGCATTAGGTTAGTGAGCGCGCACTTCACTCCCTATCGTAAAACGCGAAAATAAATGAAAAATTGTCATCCTTATTACAGTAGACAGAAACCCCGCCATTTATTAAATGGATTTATGTATTTGATTTTTTTTTTTTTTTGCAACGCCAGAGTTCATAACTTTGTTTTATAGTTTGGGATAATAACCGAAAAATCAATTTTACTCGTTGGATCTCAATTTAATACACCGAACGACGATGGCGGCGGCTGCGTCAGTGGTGGCGTCATTATTATAAAAGCATTACTTATTGTTTCTTAATTTTACGGTTGCTACACGAAGAAGAGAAAAAAACTGCAGTCATCCTTGAAAGGTTTCGCTTGCACCGAGTGCAGTAACAACTGCATTAACGTTTCACATACACACATGCCATATACACTACGTACATAATATTATATACTCTCGTACAAGGTCAAATAACACAACGACGCCATCAAAGCTGCGGTTGCTGCCGTTATTGTCTGGCACGTGTACACTAGTGTATACGTTGGTATAATATTATAGTTAGCGTGGGTTCGTCGTTAGCGGCTGTAACAATGTATAGTAACCCACTGGACGAGACCTTCCGAGGGTCACACTTAGTTGGAACTATAATAATATAATATACGATCGACTTTGATCAACAAACACAGTTGAATGTGAAAAAATTCATCAAAATACTACGAGGTCGGCGTGGAGGACGCCTGGACGACGGGTATAATATAATATTATGTATTATGGAAGAAAACGTTTATCGTCGGTCTGGTGTTATAATTTTTTTTTTTCGTTTTCGAATAGTATATCCTCTAAGCGTCTGAGGAATCGCTCAGACGGATATTATACACATTGCGAGAATCTTTGTACTTAAAATGAAGAAAACAAATCCTAGGCCAAATGGAGTGTAAATATATTCTTATACTAAATCAATAGAATTCTAATCAGAACGGAGATATAGGTATAACGTTGTAATCGTTTATTCTAATCATATATACATCAAGATAAAATAAAGTTCAAATGCGACGATATCCAACAGTCTTTTTCGGCAGCGTTATACACGACGAGAAGAAGCATAAAAGTGGATTACACTAAGATAGGACGTGAAGGGATTGGGTGACATATTATCCGGGACGACGATAGTATTAATATTTATTTATATGTATGTATATAATATATATAGCTATAGAGAACGGAAACGTCTTGTTCCAAATCCTCGTGACAGACAAATTTGTGCAACTAGAACGAAATGTAATTTATACATTAAATACAATGAAAATATATCACGACAGACGATCATATATGTATAGAAAAATAAATACCGATCGTACGTCCTGAGAAACAACAAAATAATAACGTAATCAAGGGCCTAGTGTGTGTGCTACAGACGAGAAACTATAAAATGGATCAAATCCGACAACATAAAACGATAGTAAACCGAAAACCGCATTCTGCAGACTGTTGAGTGTAGACCATACATAATACACATAGCAATAATAAGAACAGTAATAACAATAATAATAACGGTTTAAGTATACAGAACACATTTGGTCTACGAGACAAATTATTATACAAGTTTAATGGGACAATCGGGACGTTATGTCGCCCGTCGTATAAGGCACAAGTTGTTCTGTAAGTACTACATAGAGCGCTGAGCAAGAGAGTAAACTAAATGAGAAAATCGGGCTTAAATCAAAAATAAGTAATGACCGAACTGCAGTGACGTATATCGTCGTGCATTAATACTCTATGCATCGTCTACCGAACTGATGGAACGACCTCGGATAATTTTTTTGTGAACCACTATATTATAGTAGTATCGCCGAGTGCCGTATGTTTGACGGTTATCCCCTGGCCAATAACGTAATTTTTCCTTATAATAATTGTATAGTCACTGTAACTGATATCGAATCTTAGCGTTGGGCGCTCATTACACGCAGTAGTAAAATAATGAAATGCACCACAGTATAATGCACGTCACAACCGTCGGCCCAACTGTGAGGGGGGGGGGGGCTAACCCCCTCCCCTGACTACGATTTAGCCCCTCTCACAAAAAAAAAATATCCCTTATTGATTTAGATATAAACCTCTTGGGATATTTTAAATAAATAGTTTTGTTAGGTGGACTTTAGCCCCCCCCAGAATTTTAACTCTAGTTGCGCCAATGGTCACAACAAGTGTTTAGGACGGTCGCCGTCGGATACACGTCCATGTTAAAAAAATTTAGGAAATCGCGAGACATTGTTGATCACCCATTCGATTTTCTCGCCCTGCCACCGCATCAACGAAATAAAAAAAACATCTAAAACAACGTCCGAACTCGTCGCAAATCAACGCAAACCATACAGCACACGTATTGTTATCTTACCGAGTAAACGACAACGATCGTGTGAGGCATGCAACATGAAATATGAAATCGCCGAAAGAGCATCGTACGAAGTTTACATAAAACATAAAATATATAATGACATACAATATAAGACAATAATAATACTAGCCTAACCCATTATGGCTATAGTATTATTATAAATTTTAATAATAATATTATACTTTATCGATCCATCATCGTTTGAAAAAAGCACGTTTGGGACAGAGACAGAGACAGACAGACATTGAGTGAGAGGTAGAGGCAATAATAATATTAGTATTGGCGTTGTTGTGTTTTTTTTGTTGATAACGGCGTCGGCTGGCTGCAGCAATAGTAGACCTGTGGTGGTAGGATGGGCGGGCAGGCGGGAAGCTCGTGAACGTGTTGCAATGGCAGCGGCATTGGCGCGAAGCCGCGAACGATCCGCGACGCGACAGCAGCAGGGCGAGCGGCAGCGCGCGCGGACGACTGGCGGCGGCTTGAGTTCGGTCTGGCGTACGCATGTGCGTGCGTGCATGCGTGCGTGCGTGCGGAGAAGGTCAGCTGGCGTTGGCGCGCTAAGGGTCAACAACCGGTTCTCTCTATCGTCGGTGTTATTCCATTCGGCGTTTACACCGAGAGACGATGGTTGCACAATACCTCTATAGGACTATCCTCGGCCGCCGACAGTGCCGACAATTGTTTATCAACTTTTTTTCAGCTCTCTCGCGCGCCTTCCCCTCTCTCCGCATACTTTGTACAGCAATAGTGCTGTAGCGCGATTGTCAGAGACCACCAGGGGTCGCGTAATGTATAAAATAATTTCGCGTTCCTAATGACAACAAACTACATAATAATGTTTAACAATTAACATCCATTATTGGATCTGCTTTTACGTTACCGAATCAAACATAATATATGTTCAAAATAATGTTGGTGGGCGGCGACAGTGTATTAAGTTCCAGAATGTAATATGAATCAATAACGTTATGATTATGAGTGTTTGTTTTGTCCGGGAACTTGGTTAATTTACAACGTTCAACATTCAACTGAAGTTGCACTGATTTCTAAAACTAGCTCGTTGTATAACATAAAGGTTTTATAGAAGATTTTATTTCGCATTGTTTTGCATTTTTTGGCAATTTTCAATTTTAAAGTTATTTTCTTAATGTTTAGAACATTAAATTCCCAGCCCTAGTTATACCTATTATTATATAAAAACAAAACATAACAAATCAAATCGTACGCTCCATTATACGTTTGCAATCTCCGCCTGATACAATAATTTGTAATAAAAAATAATTAGTGCCAACGAAATAATAATATAATAAAAATAATAACATGTTAACGTACTCGTTATTATTGCGATTATCATTATCTTATGACGTCGGATCCGTCCACGTAGACACGCGCGCGACGAGACGGCGACGACTCGTGTGCGCGTAAAAATAATATTTCAAACAGTCTCCCGCGGATCCCGGAGCGGCGGCGGTGGCAGAGGTGTGCGTGGGACGAAAATATCACATCATTAGCCACCACGCGGTAGGTTATCGTAGATGTACTGTGTGTTGAAAAAAACGTGTAAAAACACTCCGCCGTCGCCGCCGCGTCTCGTATTACACAACAATAATTGATGCGTGCGCGCGCGTTAATTGGTGACGAATTAGTGGTCGGGAGGAGGTTAGGTTAATCATATTAATATAATAATATTATCGTTATCAGAATAACATGTGAAATATTCTATCATACACCGGTGGCGTTGCATAGTCACAGGTCTTCGCGGAGCGAGTGCTTTAGTGCGCGCCAACGACACGCCGCGGTCGCGGGTCCTCGGAAAAGCGAAAGTCTGCTAAAACGAAGAAGGCACACAAATATTCATCGTACGTGTGTATAATAGTGAAATATACTGCTGCACACAAGAGAAACTGTTTTATTTTTCCTCGCGTTTATCCATTTAATTTTCTGGCAGGTGCGGGACACGGCGGCGGGCAACACGGGCTACGTCCGAGCGCGTCTAATTTTGGATCGCGGCTATTTCTGCCGGTGCGGATCGCGCTGGCCGCTGCTCCTTGGCCGCGCGCGCTCACCTCCGTCCTCGTATTGGCGCGCAAGAACCAGAACGCGAGAACAGATTATATTATATTGTACACCGCACTCGTCGTCGTCGTGTAAGCCAGCGAAGAATATATTATTATTTTAAATTTTTGTTTTGCACAGCCGTTTCTTCTACCGTCGCATTTTACACTATTACCAGAAATCCATAGAATTTATGTAAAACCTATACATGAACGCGTCTACGAATTTATTGTTATGACTTACGGTTAGGTTTTTTTTTCTACTTTTTTTATTCAAACAACACGGCACACGACAAGGGAAGATTATGAAAACGTACACCGCGTGTATATTATTATTATTATTATTATTATTATTACTGCACAGGCGATAACCGGTTGTTCGCCATTATGCGAGCAGGATTCCGATTGTGAAAATCAAAAACATATATAATACATCCAATTATCATTGTATAATTTATATTATTATAAAAATACAATAACAGTGTATTTTATATAATATTTGAACACCGGCGGTTTCCGATGGAAATCGGCATTGCTGCCACCAAGCTTGGATTAAGACCACAAGATCCGATACTTGGTTGTAACTGGTGGGTCTCAAGCAATATATTCAGTCATATTTATGCATTGTAGTAATGGAGTACTTACACATCATTTTTTTAATTACTATTACGGCCATTGTGTTTGTAAAACGTTACAGAATATCAAAATATAAATACATACCAATCACCCATGCAGTATGTTGTAACGCACCATATATATATAATAAAAAAATTTTAAAATAATAACAGTACAAAAATGATTATAGTGACACTTGAACAAGAACATTGTGGTATAATGGGTGACCATTTGATATAATATTATGCCGACAACCTTTCATCAGTGGGCTAGCTGTCCGCTTATTCTGGGCTGGGTTGCCTCTGAATCGTTGTGGTGACGACGGACCTGCATCAACGAGCAGACACTATGCGAGTGTGTATACGCATGTATATTATAAACGTATGTCCATAACAGACTCGTTTAGGGGGTATTCGCGAGGGAAATTCGGTATCGTGTTCGTGCGTGGGAAAACTTACATACATACTACTATGTACACAAACTTGGGAAAACGTACGGCTGTTACATAATATATAACTGCGACTTGTATTTTGAGAACATACGTATACGAGTCACCGGACATTCGAAAACACCGGAAAAATAAAACGAAATGTGCCTACCTAATCGATATAAGCTCGAGGATTTCCGGGGCGACACATATAAATGCGCGCGGGTCGTCGCGGCACGTTCGGCGTATACATGTTATACCCGATGTTATGCCGACCACAAAAATGGTGAACGGACGGAAGTAACCGGCGAGCGTGGTTATATAATATAATATCCATATTACATACACATTAGACGTCCGGATCGGTTTATCATATTATGCGGATATGCGCGACCCCAACTCGGGGTAGCGCGTTAGACAATTCACGTTCCGAAAATTCCTACACATAGGTAGGTACTATACATAACCCACAATATATTAGGTATACGAGAGAGCCTGTCGCTGACAAACCCTTCGAGACAGACGATAACAGGTCACCGGATCCAGTCGAGAAAAAAATATCGATTGCAGATGATAGGTATGTAAATATATATTGATAATATATAAATATATGTTGAAAAAAAGGGAATAATCGTCGTGATAATAATATTGTACTTACGCGTGTCATTTATTATAATATCAATAATAATATATATATATATTAGAAGGGATAAGGTAATTATCAAGAGACTCCGCATCGGCACATCCGTCTTACACATGGATACCTCGTGGAAAAACCAATGTGGTATTCTTGAGAACCGAACACTCAATCAGCCACATAATCACAGAATGCCTCCAACACGCAGATGAACTCAACAACCTCAACATACCCAACCCTAGACGCAGCACTCGGACCCGACGCGGACACCACTACACCAATTTTAATGTTCATAAATATAATATAATATAATTTAACAAAAAAAAAAATTGTAACTAAAGGCCAATGTCGCCGATGTTATAATAAAGAACAATAAAAAAAAATAATAATAATATAGAAAAACCAAAAACGTCTAACCTGGCCACCGTCTACCGAAATTTATTGTATAAATGCTGATACAAGTGGTACAACGACGGGGTGTACCAAGAAAATACGCGTGGTAACCCGATACACGTGGGTATATTCTTCAATCATATCCCCGATCGCGGTCGGTTATTGGCGGACTCAGATCTGCTGCGGGAGACCGACAGCGTTTACAGAAGAGACCTCCAAAATCGCACACAAACGACAACGCATTTACATAATACAATATGCGCTGCACCAAAAGATTTATAAAATGTTTATATGTTAAACACCTCTATGTAAGAGGTAAATACACATATAGTACGTATATTTTATATGGATATTAAAGTAATACGATCGTTGTACGTTCCTAAAAAGGATATTTTTCCGTAATTTTTCCCACTGGCCATTCACCTGAGCTCGTTAGACCTGTTCTTCACCCCCTGCCATAACCACACACGCATACTACTCTCCACGTGTCCACGTCTCTCTCACTCGCTGTTTCATCTCGCGCCGTCATCGTCATCCCGACTCACTCACTCCCTATTATATTACTATTTTTACTGCGATTCCTGTTTCCATTGTCCACCGCCGCCGGATCAACGCGGCCCGGGCGAAGACACTCGAAGTCATCGACGACGGCGCGGCGCAGGGTTAAGCGAGGCCGGTTTTCTTTGTTTTCAACGCGTTTTTCATTCGATTCGTCGCAAAAACGTAGCAACAACAGCAACAACAACAACAACAACAACAACAACAACTACGACAGCAACAAAACGAAAACACAACACACGAGGACGACCCGTAGCCGTCGCACGCAATAACAATGGCCCATACAATCAACCTGTCATAACCGTGCCCGGCGACGGAAATAATAACAATAATACCAAATAATATAGAAACCGTAAACAACAGAAAAAAAACAATTCAAGAAATAAATAAAAAAGATGATGGAAATAATATATCCTATGGTCTTAGACACCCTCGCCCGGGACGGATATGATTTCTTCAGTTCTTCACCGACCATCGTTTTCCGTCACAAGAAGATATTTTGTGCGCGAGGCTCTACCGGACGTTTTTAAGCTATACGCAGTTCCTCCCTACCTATTCGACTCGCGAGTGAACGCTTCGTACCGTAACATTGCGCCGTCGCCAAATTTCTTCAGTCAACGGGATAACGAATTTCCAACGACAAAAAAAATATTTATTTGAAGATTTAACTATGGTTTATACTTAGAAAATAAAGTGTTTTGAAAAAATTTAACTTATCAGAAACCTATTTAATGTAATACATATTATATTCATTATTCATGTTAAATGCAAATAACAAAACAATGAATTAAAACATTGACTAAGCAGCCCAATTTCCCATGCAAATGAAAGATATAGTTTTCTAATATTCTGATATTGTTTTTAAACATTTTTAATCTACGTTTTTAGTTTTCAATGTTTTTAAAAACTGTTTTTATCCCTAAATAATATAATACAAGATCCGTCTAGCACGCGCGTGGGATGCTACAGGTCTAGCCACCAAACGCAATTTATTTTATTTTATAACGTTATTATAATATAATATAATAACGTTATAAAATCACTGCCGCCACAATGACTGACCAGTGACCACTAATGCTACTTAAATGTCAGCGGTAGCGACACCGCACATATGCGTTCACTCACGTATACTCCTGACGGGCTGCGAAAACCGATATTTTACACCTATAGTCCCCGCCACCGGTATAATAATTATCTTCTGTTTATCCGCGTCGACGACGATCCGTACACGCGATCGTCGTCTTGTTATAATCTCTTTTCGTTTTCGCAAAAACCACGTTTCTGTTCAAAAGAAAACACGCACGCCATGCGGCCAAACACGACGACGGTGCGGTCTAAGCATTTAAAAATGTTCATCCGATCCAACCTGTTGTGCGCACCACTGTTATACAAAATATCGTCATTATTGTATAATTAACATAAAAGCGTGCGTATAATCGTGTACGTACTACGTAATATTATAATATACCTACCAACCGCGGTAATATTGTCGGATTTATATGAATGGGACGATTAACGTTTTTATAGTTTCCGATTTACAGTAAAAACTAGTTACGGCGGCAGCGGTATAATAAAGGCACAATTATTACTTACTACAACTCAGGCCCTTGACGCCAAACACCGATAATAATATACTACAGTACATAATATTTTATAATAATATATGAATGCCTATACATTTAATGATTATTATGTGTTTTTATTGATTTCGTTTTGATTTCTAGGAAAAACCATAATTATAGTTTCTCGTACGCCCGAGTCGACGTGAGAAGTACTTTCGGTAAGTCAAAACGTTTACTGCTAAACCCAATTTAATCCCACCAAAAGTAAAGCCAAAGTATTTACCTTGAAAAAATACGTGAACCCAGCCTTAGTACAAATCAACAACCAAAAAATCCAGTCAACAGCAAGAATGACAAAATCCTATACCCTCTACTAAACTCACCTCAACCTGTCCCTCAACAATACGTCCATAATAAGTACATAAGTATGCCCACTACTAACTTATACATGCCCAGTATAAGCGCCGCTACGCCAACGAAAATTAAAAAATTGCCAACTCTACAAAACAAATTTCTAAGAATATAACTCAACATCAGCAAGGGATACCCCTACCTGTAAAAATGGATAATTAACATACAAAACCTCCAATAATAATCTAAATAAAATTAATTATTGAAAGATCTCTTCATTACAAAATCGGTGAAAAAACATCCAACCTAAACTAAAACCACGCCTACCACCTTCCTAGAAGACCAACAAGGCAGTGGCACGAAGATTTCTTTGTTTACCCATGAATTTATATTAATTGTATTTATTGTAAATTTATAACTTCGTAAAAACATTTGGTATGCTAAAACTATAAATTAAATTTAAAAAAAAATAAAAACATTTACTGCGGAATTCCGTTGGAAAAAAAAATACTCGAGAGAAACGGATAACGCGTTCGGCCGGCGGTCATTATAATATTATTGTGCGTAGGTATCATTATAGAAAACGTTTTCTCATCGCCGTCAACTGACACCGACCGCGGCCGCGATGAAATAACCGACCAGTTCCCCTGGCGGCCGATCAAAAACACAATAATAATATCGGTTGTCGTCCCTACTCCCCAGTCCCTAATCGGCGGCGAATTCACGTTCACAAGTCGCATTCGGTCCGCGTCGTGTACATAATCAATAATAAATAATAGTATATGAAATAAAATACACAAATTTGCAATAATAATTCGAAAAATCGAACCCGACGAACCACCTGTGTACATCGGCGGCGGCGGTCAATAACGCGACAACAATAAAATATCAAATAGTCTAGTCGTCGTCGTAGTACGCGAGCCGGAAAGATAAAAGACGCACGGGTGGGCGGGGGACACGTTGCACACACACACACACGACACACGAACCGATGTTTTTCGACGATAACGAAAGTCGCAGTCGGAGACGGATGGCGCGCGCGCATTATTATTGCACGCAGCGAATGTAGGAGATGCATTTTATAATGATAATAATAATATGTAATAATATTACGTTCGTTCCGTCGACCGTTCGCGTATATTTTATGGATGGGTGGGTGGGTGGGCGAGTCGGACGTGAGTGTGGTTTAGAGCTTCGAGAACGAGCAGCGTCGTCGTCGCCGTGTCCTTGGCTAAAAAATATAATATAACAATATTATATACATAGACAGCACTCGCCGAACACGCACACACACACGCGCACACAAATGCATACGAACATCGTCTTGTTCGCGACACACATACGCACGAGGGCACGATTTGATTTTGTTTTTCGTTCGTACGGTTTGTTATTGCGCGCCGCTGTCCTGACGACGACCGTGTATGTGTGTGCCGCTGCCGCACACCATTCCCGCCGCCGCCGCATCCACCTAACGACGAACAAGCCTAACGTCAACGCACACACATGCGCGAGCGCCACAATAATA
This sequence comes from Metopolophium dirhodum, assembly GCF_019925205.1. NCBI lineage: Eukaryota > Metazoa > Arthropoda > Insecta > Hemiptera > Aphididae > Metopolophium > Metopolophium dirhodum. The sequence continues at coordinate 22,855,560 of NC_083563.1, read as the reverse complement.
ATAATATGTGACCTCGTCGTGTCCGTCACTCTGTCTCACTCACTCCGCATGATATTATAAAAACACACACATTATACTTCTGGACGATTCGAATAGCGCGCGTGCACAACGTTATTGCCATTATCATGATTATATTAATATATTATTATTATTATCGTGTACCTCCATGCGCGCAATAATATTAAATTTGCGTCGGTTTCTGCAAATCTGTCGGGCGCGCGCGCTCGTTTTGCGGCGCACGGTCCGTTTGACGTACGTGGCTGCTGTAGGATTTTAAATCGCGATTTAATCGGCTCAACGACTCGTAGGTCGTAACCAACAGACAACCAGCAGAGGTATACGCTATGAAATATGAATTATACACGCGAAGTCGTGTGAAAACGCCGACCGACGGGAATACGGGTCTGATCCTATTCCTCTGACGACGATATAGCACGTCGTCTACAATATTATTGTCAAAATGTTGTTGTCGTACCGTACAAGTTGATATTTTCATTCGGTTTTTTATACACTCCCGATGAGAACTGTTGCGCGTATTATCCGATAAAAACCAGTCTCCACCGACGCCGTCCGCGAAAATATAAACGGATAACTCTAAAATATAACATTTTGAGACGGAAAAAATCAGACGAGCCCAACGCTGCTGCAGCGGCCGTGTCCCGTTCCGCCTTTCCGACAAGTTGTCCGACATACGTTTCCGTACGCGGATTTCACACGGTCACGACGATTACGTATAGACGATAAGTTGTACTTGCAAATACTCGTTTTTGACAAGACGACGGGCGCAGGTGACCCACCGCAGAATGAGTTATTGTTGCGTCAACAAACCGTTTTGTATATGACACGATATTGCAGTACGCAGACGACTGAGAAAATGGAAACTATAATATTATTATCTAGAGTAGCGTGCGAAACACTCAACGGCACCAATGGGCACTGGCCAATGGCTAATAACAGAGTCTGAGATCACAACGGTCGTCAACAACGTGCCTGCTGTTGCACTGACTGGCCCGCTAACATACGGCCGGTGCAGTGGGATTATAGACCGCGTTTGGCCCGACCACGTTATGCGATAACTGATAAGTGGTGTTCAGTGTACGCCTACGCGTAGTAGTCAATTATAGTCATAGGTTAAAAAGTATAAACAAATAGGTCTATGGTAAAAGTATACTAACATCGTAAATTTCCAAATTAAAGAAGATCAAAGTCGAAACAATGACAAAAAAATGTCTTATCTCAAAAGAGGGCTATGATCAATGGTTCCGTCCGACTTAAATTGAAATCAAACCGTAATTAAAATAATAATAGTTTGAAAATTAATAACAATTTGTTGACATGTTTATTTTTAAATATTTCATGACGTAATTTTTTTTTTATTCAACTGAATTTCTTTTAACATTCATTTTTATGATGATTACTATAATATTATGACTTATGACTGATTATTATTTAAAATTACCATAAATCAATTTTTAACCATAAACCGTTATTTAGATTTATTTGAGAAGACAAAAAAATCATTTGATTTTATATTTTTAAACATGTATTTGGAAAATAGTATACCTCATTAAAAATTTGACAACGTTGGAAATAATTTATAATGCAATCCTGTCGTATTTTAAGATTCCCTTGTCATTCGACCATATTATACGCAATGTTGTTCCCAAAAATGATGATAATTCGCAATAGGGTCTTTACAACTAATCGGCGAATAAGGTTTACACAGTTATCATAATCATTACATAACGTTATCTTGGCGGAAATGGATTAGTACTTGGAATCTATCTATATATAGCCATATCGGTATATTATTAGTCCGACCATACTTGGCGTTTATTTTCGAAAACGTTTACTACGATCGCGATAGTAATGATACAATTAATAATAACGACTGCGAGCTTTATCATAGATTAAATTTTGTTATTATTATTATTGCCTTACCTGTTTTCGTTTCCGAGAGGAAAAGTGCGCAGTGGCCGCCGACTCGTCGATCTGCTCCTTAAACGTCTCAAACAGGTTGACCACTTGCGCGTAGTCCGGGTGCCCATGCGACACCTTGACGTACGCTTTCCAGTTCTCGCGCTTGTAGCCCCAGTGGCACGAATTGGTGCCCGTGAACCGATGTATGTGGTTAACGAACCGCTGAGGCGCGAACAGCGCCTTGCACTCGACGCACTGTATGCACGCCGAGAACTTCTCGGTGTACAGTTCGGGCATACACACACCCCGGGTCTTGCCGAACACATCGTGGAACACCTCGAATGAGAACGTGACGACGTCGTCGGGCACCGGGGCCGCGGGTGGCGGGATCCGGTGGAGCAGTGCGAAGCACAGCCGCTCGGCATTCGTCTTGGTCATAAGTCCGCATGACGGCGCCGTCACCGGCAGTATCTGGCAGTGCTTGAGCATATCCAGCTGTTCGGGCGTACACCGAGAACAGTAGATGCGCAGCTCGTCGCACACCTGGTTAATCTGGGTGAGCGTAAAATCCCGGAGCACCGTATTGAGGATCTGCGGCAGGCACAACCGCATCTCGCCGCCCACCATGAAGCACGCGATCTTCTCCCATTCCAGCTCCGTCTCAAACAGTTCGCATCCAGACTGGTCAGGCACGTACAGCACCGGGTGCAGGGGTGGCGGCGGTGGGGGCGCCGGGGCCGGTGTCTTCCTACCGCCACCGGACTCAGAGTCGCCGCTGGTCGCGGTGGGCATGGGCGCCTTGGGCGAGCACACAGCCACAGCAGCGCCGGACGGTTCGTCCAGAACCAAGTTCGGTCCCTGCAGGCTCCTGGGCGCACTCATCTGGTATGTTTTGAGCACTTTGTTTATGTGCGGGTTGTTCACCTGCTGATCGTTGTGGTGGTCGTCTTCCATCTCGACCGTTCGGGTCGAGTCGTCCGTCAGTAGTCGTTTTCGTCGTCGTCGTCGTCTTCTTCGTGCCCACACAATCAAGTGCTCGTGTTTTACGCACGGATGTTTGTCCCCCGCACTACTTCTTTTGTTGTTGCTGCTACTTCTACTACTACTGCTACTACTACTACTGGTGCTACCGATTTCGGTGATGCTCCTGTCACTGCTCGACTGCGACGACGGCACTCATATCGCCACGGCGAATGCGGACACGTCATGCCCGCAGTCCGCGGACAATTGCGCGACAACAATCACCGGTGGCCGCAGTGGCCGTGTCGGCGACGGCATGTGTCGCGGCGGGACCACGTCGACGACAACAGCATCAACCGGTATACACCGGTATGGGTCGTTAGAAGCTCTGTGGAAATCGCGCATGCTACGGAAACACTCGCGGAAACGGATCAAACACCGGCTCGAGTCCAAAACGATTAAACGTATTCAATGTAAAAAAAAAATTCGAATATTATTTACAAAATATAAAATTGCGTTTAAACGCGTACCATGGCGCGCGCAAAAAGCATACTATACGATTATTATTGTAATAACTTTGGTATGAGAAGAACGTGCGCGCACACAAAACGATATCACACGGAATACGCACACTCGGAACACACGGTACACGCACGTAAAACAGTCGGACAAACAAAAAAAATTTAACGATTTTATTTCAATATATTATAAATTAATATCATACATTTATATAGTATTTATATATATTAACCATATGTATTTATGGATGGTTACGATAAAACAAAAACAAAAAACACGTCGCGGACGAGAACAACAAAACGAACAGACTCGCTAACGGGCGCGCGTACACTACACGAATGACTGTGTGCGACTGCGGCGGCAGTAGTAGCGTAGTAGTAGTAGTAGAGGCGGCGGTGCGTGGCGGCGGTGATGGTGGTGGTGGCGGTGGTAGTGGTGACGGCGGCGGTGTTGGCGTCGGCGGCAGCGGTGGAGGTGGAGGTGCCGTGACCGAGTCGAACGTAATAGCGCTGCTGGCCCCCGATCGGCGGCGGCGGTGGTCGGACACGCAGACGGCGGCGGCGACGCACACGCATCGGAAAATAGAGTGGGAAGAACACACAGAGTGTTGCGATAGAACGTGTGGCGTGGTGGGAGGAGTGGAGCGGTGCGAGCACACAGACGCACACACACTCATACCGCGGTTACCAGTGTGTGCGACGATGGGCCGGGCGGAACGGTAGCGGTGGCGGCGGCGACGTTGGCAGACGTCGACGTTGGCAGACGTCGAGACCAGACAAGGGGCGGCGGCGGCGGATCCTTGTTGTATGTGTGCTTGTGCGCGCGCAACCGTCTAGTCGCCAAAACCCGAAATTATTCACCGCGTCACATTATTATTATTATTATTATTATTATTTTATAGACCAAGCACCGACACATACGAGCTCTCACGTTTTCACGCACACGAACGTGACGCACACCGACGTCATAATATTATGTTTTTTGTTTTGTTGTTCTGGAAAAGTGCGTTTTCTAAACACGTATAATATTAGTCGGCATGTGTCGTACTCAATGTAACTACGACTTGTTTTCGACGGCAATACGATCTACTGCGTGTTTACGGTTGGGAGGGTCCCAGGACCTAAAGACTAGAAGTCATCTTTCATTAGGATAAATTCTTAATTTTATGGTTCTTATTACCTTTTTTCAATATGTAAAAGCTATGTAATCGTGTATAATCGGGCAATAATAATTTGTAATTGGACGTGGCTAGGGGTGGGTTTGTCGACTTACGGATAGGTTTATCGGGCCTCCACCGCCCCAATATAATAGCCCATCTACGAAACCAAAAGCTTACTATACGTAATGAATTTTTTTATGGCAATTGCCATTTTATAGCCATTGGGTACTTTTCAGTTTTCATATTATCAACAACAGTAGTATGATATTATATTGATGTCCAAAATCTCTGTGCGTCGTTTTTCTTTTGTCGGCACTTCTCCCCGTGGAGGAGACTTATCGGACAACTCGACCGGTATCGTCGGTACGCAGAAGATCGCACGCGGTCGGTGGACCGAAAGTGAGACACAGACGTGTTTTGGGTGTGTCGTGAGCGGTTCTCACACGCGCACACACACCGTTGTGTGGCCGTAGCGCGCGCTCGTGTGTGCATGTGAAATGGTGCCTGTGTGTGTGTGCGTGCGCGACTACTACTACCGAACCGCCAGACGCAGACGTCGGCGAAAAAATATTACCGAACGTTGACCTCTCGTCATCTTGTCCGGCGGTGGCGACGGCCGAAGGCACATGCATAACAACTTACTATAATAATATTATTATTATTATGATGTGTTATAATGACGATAATAATAATATACGAATATACCAAATGCACACACACACACACTCATCTACAATATTAATAAATAATAATACTATAACGAACATAATGTTATTATTTTACTGCGACCGCGGGCACGCTGTATACACTCAACTTTGATACGGTAACGTGTGTCGAGTACAACAACTATCGCTATTATTATTATATTTTGTTACAGTAATGCAAGCGCGTGCACGGTGTATATATTTTTACTATGCACATATTATTATATTATGCCAAACTGTGTAATGTTTATCTTTATATTTCTCCAACCGTTGCCGACGGTTTGTTATATTTTTTCTCTTATTTTTAGAATCGCCGAAAGCGATATTGTTCTTCCGACCGAAATGTACTGTTACCCGCGGCGCGCGGCCGTGTCACGGAGGTACACCAACCACGCGTCCACGCGAGATTATTATTATTTTTATAAAATATTACGCGCGCGAAGCGATTTTAACTAGCTCACCATCCGCAGCCGCCAATCGCCGCGGCCGCAGTTACACAACAAACAGCAATATGTAACGATTATGCGACGACGATGTCCATGGTAATATTATTATTGTGCTGAATGTCATCTCTATAGAAGCGCGTAATTTTTAATTAACTGGAATGTAAGAAATATGTAAAATATAAAAACGCCCGCGAGCAAGTTATTGTATCTGTAGCTATATTATATTTTCCGATAACGATAGTAATAACTAATAACTAATAACATGTGCGCCGGTTCAACTCGTTTCGAATGCATTACAATAACATTACCGCCGTTACCGTCGGACGGTCTCCGGACGGACGACGCGACGATTATTAATTTTTTATTTTACTTTTCGCGCGCGCGCGCATACATGCATAATGCATAATGCATAATATCCTACTCGTATATGAGTGCAGCCTTACACAGCCTTATACTGTGTAATATACGTACACACGCGCGCACGACCGACACATAAAGGTGTATTACACGTGCATCTACCTGCGGCTCGGCCTGACAAACCAGTAATAATAATAATAATAATAATACACATCCTCCTCCTCGTCGTCATCGGGCCGAGGACACGACGCGCCAAGTGCACCGCGCGCAGTGACAATTGCGAAATACCTATACGGTAGGTATTCAACCTACCTCATTACTATTATTATTTCGTATACGCGACGGCGCATGTGCGTGTGTAAAAATAATTTCTTATGCGTTTATTTTTATTTTTTTTGGTTTTGTTTTTGTTTATATCTCTCTCTCGCCCGTCGTCCAATTATCATTGTCTTATTGTTTTCATATTTATTGCAGGCCGCAGTCGAATACTTGAATTAGTACGCAATTAGCGGCGGCGTTCCGGGAAGAACGCGCGGAAACTGGTCACACTGGTCTCGGGCGCGCGCACGCGAAGATAGATCGTCGGAATGGAATGCGAACGAAAATACAAGACTGCGGCTGAGGGACTCTCCGCAGTCCACATCGTCGGTCGAGGTGGATTGTGCCAAGAAGGTTGCCAACGCGGTCGTTTCGCCGCCCGCCGTATCGCCGTGCCGCGTGCGCTCCGCCAACTGCTGTGGCCGCGGTATTGCGGGACGACGACTGCATCCATCAGCGGCACCGATTGCGGCGAGCTGCACCGCGAAAAACGTCGGCAGCGGCCGCCGACGACGGGCGCATCGCCGCTGTCGCCACCGCGGAGAGAGTGGCCGAGACGTGGAGCACTGCGGCCAAATGTCTTAACGCTCCGCCGCCGGCAAAACGATATAATGGTATAACAACAACATTAACAACAATAATAGAATGCGACGTTCCACTCGTCCATTTATCTCCGTACATTTTGTAACGTCGTTACATTAATGCCCGCATAATACTTACTCGGACGATGTACGGAGTGATTCACCGAGCATGTACAGTACTCACCCCCATTTTTACATTTATTGGAATTCTTATTTTTTCAAATTGTTTAAGCTTATAATAATTAATATTATACCTACTTTGAATGACCATATTTTCAAACACTTCAATTTCTTTTTCTCAAATGAAGGACGCCCTTTTTTACTGTACATCTTTAAGCCGATATTTTTTTTTTAAATTTTGATGTAAGTAAATAAATTTAAATTTGAAAAAACAGTTTGTGAGTTATTAAACATTTTATAATTTTTTCAAAATTTTCAAAATTTTCAAAAATACTAGTCTATGTTATGGTCTGTATTGTATGTGTTTGTAAAACCATATTGTTAAGGATTTTTATCTATAGTACTTACATAAAGATTAAAAATGTCATATCTATAAAACCACTTAATCAAAAAACAATTTAAGTGCATCAATATTTTAAATCAAATCATTGTGGGGTAGTTCTCATTTGGAAAAAAGAAATTGTAGAAATTGAGCAGCTCAGGATGCTCCTTAAATTTTATAAGAAACCTAAGTATTTAAAAATTAGAATTTGAATAGATAAATTATTATTGAATATTAAATGGTGAGGATGGATTACCAGTGATAACCTTGTTATGGATTACCAACGGTGTAGCTAAAATATGAAAAAACCACATTTCTCATTCCCAAATTCGATAACATGTAAATTTGCTCTAATATTAACTATACTCTATAAATAAACTATAGGGAGAATCCGCTAATTAGATTTGTTATATTATGTTACGCGTATGTAAGATAGAGACAGAGAGCGTCCTTCCCCTAATGTAATGTATAACATATAATATTATATCATGGTGAAATAAAGCAACTTAATGCGCTGTTTATTCGGTGGTTTAAATAGCTAACATTTATAGCGTCATCTTAATATAATGATTAATAATATTCAATGTTCCCGTTGTATAATATATATTATAATACTCTATCCGTCAAATATCTAAATGATGTTTTCTTTATTCTTATCCGTGATAATATACTTTTATAGTTATAAACTCCAATAACAGCGTAATGAGAGACTGTTGGGTCGATTTAGGCTTAAAAAAACCATAGTTTACATTTGTTGACACCTATAATACGCCAATATAATAATTATATATAATTATTAATAATAAGACGGTTGGGAGTGAGTGACTAGGGTGTAAAATAGAAGTGGTGAGATTAATTTTGCACACTCCTCTATTGACAAGGTTTTAGTGAACTTGGGTCTTGGGCACCCGAAGCCCCAAGCGGATTATTTCGATTTGACCTGTACTGCTGATTATATTATTTAGGTACTCATATGATTCATACATTTATGAATATAATATGTAATGTATCATACATGTGATGTTTATCGGAAAATGTGCCTAGTTAAGATTTGGTAAATCATTTTATTTTTTTAAGTTTTAGGATATATGGTTATTTTCTTACTTTTTCAACACTTATTAATGATTAAACATATCCTTACGTGCCATATACTTTTTTCCCATTTTTACTATCTATCGATAACCTCTAGAATTGTTCACAGGAAACCTTCAACAAATAGGTACTTAGGTACAGGCTTAATATTACATTAGTACATTAGTGGTGCCAAAATAAAAGTCGATGGTCTAGTAAAAATTTAAAATAAAGTGTAACAAAGGTACGTTTTTCCTTCAGCGTCGACTATACTGGTCCGGTCCGGTCAGCGGCTAGACGTGGCGTCATTACACCGTGCGGTTCTCCTGTTTATGACGCTGCAGGGACAACGTACCTTTAACTCGTAACTCGATGGTTTGTTGACATTTTTTATTTCAGTTTTTGATCACACGAATATACATCCCGTTACGTGGTGATGTCGTTACACAACGCATAAACTGCATCGTAACCTAATGTAACCAAGCTACTTGCACTTACCAAAAAAACTTGCACCAAATCAGTGTTATTTATTAGTGTATTTTTTCATAGCGGGCCAACGGAAAAAAAACATTAACTCGACGTTCGGCGCTTGGATCTGTACAAACTCAATACTATTAAATGTTAATTCGAATTGTAATTTTATGCGACATTGCCGCCATTATAACATAATATATTATATACGATTATAATATACTGATATCACTGGTACACACGCTGTGTGCTCTGCGTAGCGAAGAAATAACATAAAAAATAAATTGTGAGCGTATAAAATATCGATAAATAAAATCTTATTCGATATTTTATATTGGCGAAACCACGTGCATGGTAAAAAAGCAATAAAAATAATATAATATACATAATATACTCACACACAAAAACGCACGATTCGCGCGCCAGTTAATTTATTACTAATCGGTTTCTTTTATCCGTACATGCATACAATCTAATATTTTATACATGAGCGCACGGCTTATGTGCCCATTGGACAATAGAACATTTAGTATGTATAACGAAAACCTATTAGAAATAATATGATGTATCTGTATACATTTATAATCGTTAGGAACACAGATACGCAAAATCAAGTTTAATATTATAATTTATAATGAATATTGTATAAAATTGTATATTATTATTATATTAAGTACATATCAAGGACGCGGACGCCTATATTGTACGCGTGACCTACGCGTATATGACGTATTCAGAGCTTCGATACCACCCCTATTACACTTAACATTTGTATACGTATTATAATATGTGATACACATGTGTCAAAACTTCAGGTTTCTTTGTTATAAAATAATTGTCCGATTTAGAAACTTTAAAAATACCATTGCCATTTTGTTTTTTTTTTATAGCTAATTTTCTAGAGGAGACGCCACATAATTGAATTTTTTTTTGCCACTGTAGTCTTTTTAAAATATTACTAAATAGTCTTATTGTTTTAATAATATAAAAAATTATCAGATTGTACCTACCTATCAACCAAAGTCCGAAACAATGAATATACAACAATCTGAATAATCTACAGCTATAAACCATAAATCACAACAAAACTGGAAATGAGATTTAATAATAATGTTAAAATAATTCATACAAGTCAGCCCTCACTATAGTTACTACCGTCTTTCCCCCTTAATACGTCCCTTGATCAGGGGTGGACTGGGAATAATAGTTGACCCTGGGAAACAGAAAATTCAGCCCAATTGTGGGCTAATAATAAACTATTTATTAGTTATCGGCTCAAATTTGTTCAAGCAGCCCAAATTTTTGCCTGGCTCAGGTAGAGAACACCCACCCGCCACCCTAACCAGTCTGTTCCTGCTCTGGATATAATTGTAACTATATTATTTGTATTAGGAACACGTGAGCGTAAATAAATAAAAATATATTACCTATAATACATTTACTACGAACAATCGCGTCGGACAACATTCGATGACAACCCAGGGGCGCATTAAGGGTTCATATATAAGTGGGGGTCAAAATTATTTTGCGCCCCTGGTGTATTTTATGAATATATATGAAAGTATAAAAAACTTAAAAAGAATTTGTTCGCTACGCTCGGAGTTTAAGTTAGTAATTTACATTTCATATAATTATTATACCTACATAGAAATCTTATTAAACTAATTGGTAAATATCTATTTGGAACGTGGAACAATAACCCTTTCTTTTTAATAGTACTGGAAATTGGAATATTTATTATGTAAAATGTTTATATTTCATTAACTAATAAATACCTAGTAAGTAACTTAATTTTTAGTTATTTATGGAGTGCCTATGCATTGACTTGTAATAATAAATGTATCTTTATTAACAATAAAATATTATTAAATATTATAATACTATTTAAATGACAAATATTGAACAATAGTAATTAAAATATATTTTTTTGTTTACAAACTCTTTTATAATACTTGACCAATCAATACTTCTAAGCATCTCATTTTCTATTGACAACAATGAAAAGGAAGATGTTTTATCTTGAGATAAGGTGGATCTTAAATTATTTTTAACACGTCGAAGCACTGAAAATGATCGTTCACCACTCACATTGGTTAAGTTAGTGTAAGGCATACAAGCAAAGATTCTTAAAATTATAAGAATATTAGGGAAGGTAGCTTTTAATGGAAATTTTTTTGAACAGCCCATTCATTGATAAATCATTATTATCAAATGATTCAGTATTTTTTTTTAAATTCAATAACTTCTTCAACAAATGATGTGTTAAAATCTTCAGTATATATACTTACAATGTTCAATGCACTTTGACGTACACTTAAAGTATCCAAACGATTCAAGTCAAACAAAAAACCAAACGTATAATTTATCATTATCAATAAGTATAATGACTGTGACAACTATAATAGCAAATACCTAACCTAACTGAAATACTATTCGATTATTACTAAAACCACACGTCCACGCTACCACAAAATGTATAAATATAATTATCTGTATGACATACATGTATAATATATTGTTATACATAAATGTCCATATTATTATACTATGACATAATTTTATATACATAAAATATAACGTGTAATAGTACATTTGTATAATAATACTAATTATTATTAGTTGTTTCTTAATTCAGAATTTTCCATTATATCATACAATTTGTATGTTTTCTCTTTGACTCTGAGGTACAAAAAAAAAAAATTACAAAAAATTTAACGCCCCCAAAAAACTTCCGCCCTGGGCAAATGCCCCTTCCCCCCCCCCCCATTAATGCGCCCCTGTGACAACCCTATTATGATTCAAAACGATAAAATATAAATCAAATTATCAAACAATTTAATATATTGTATATTATAATATAACTATCATACACTGGATTTATTTTAATATTCAGTACCTAGATACTTGCACGTTGTTGTGGATCCGCCGGATGATATGGAGCCGTTTCGGTCCACATCAATATCACATATCTATACAATAATATATAATGTACGTACATAATATTATAATATATGTGGCTCGGTGCGATGCAGTGGCTAAAAGTAATCACACTACGTGATTGAGAGTGAGCAACAGCCGCTACCACTAGTTCTCGGATGGGTGACCACCCGGAATCGTAGTGCGCAAAAACCTTGCCACACAAACATGTGTTCCTAACCGACCGTACCAACCCTACGGGGTAATGACCTGTAACCTCAGTCGTCAAAGCCTTAAATCTAATAAAAAAAAAATAATATTATATATTGCTATGTAGGTATATATTGTTACGGATGACTGACTGCGTCCTCTCTCTCTATCTCCATACAAACAGACAGGCTTACTCGCATTTAATAACAACAATAAAATATAATATTATGAGCAATAAGAGATGCGTGTCCTCGTGGTGTACAAATCTCGAAAACTCGTATATATCTATATCGTGTTACACGTTTAATATGACTGCAGACTCCCAACCTATCCATAATATTATACCTAGTATAATATAATGTGTAAAGTACACTTGAATATCGCGTTGAATGTATTCTGCAGCGTTCTCCGGTTCAGTACCTATGTATATAAAATATTATTATAAACTATAGGGTTAGGTTTAATTTAATTAAATAGTTGGCGAATAGTATTGCAAATTTCCTGAATAATTACATATATATGTATATATATAGGTATGTAATATATCAAACACACCCACAAAGTTGCAGGTGTATATAATCTATACAAATAAATTGTGCCAGGATCGAATTATTTAAAAAAATTCTAAAATCTGGACTGGGCATTATACGCCCGACTAACCCGTGATATATAAGAGTAAAGACGTTTATTATTATAACGACTATCTTATCGTCTAACTTAACCGTAAAATCTTCGTGTCGGTGATACACAATGCAGATAGTAACTACCTAGATAAGTATTATTATTTATTATACACCTTCAAATACGAAAAATTCGCGAAATTTACATTATTAGCTAATAAGTAACTATATAATCGTTTAGAGTATTGAGTGTAATAGTGTGCTTTACATATAAATGCTGGTTGATTGAAGCGCATATATAAGTTTTACGTTCCGATTTCCCATGGGTGGGGTGGCGAGATTAGAAAATAAATAATTTATGAGTTTTTGACAAACGTAAATTGCGACAATACATTTTAGGTATACATTTCTAGTGGTAAATGGCACGCAATATATTTTGAGGTACTTAACCCATATCTATGTAGTAAATTGCGCACCCATAAGTTATTTTTAAGTAATAATATTTTTGTGATTACCTAATTGTGACTATAATTATCTTCCAAAAATGTATTTTTACATGTTTGGTTATAAAATTAAAAATATAATGAAAATATATTTTATATTTTGTTAAATAATTATTGATGTTGATTAATGTTTATTATTGTTGATTTTGAATCAATAATAAAATATTTTGAATATTCATAAAATAGTAAAAACTCATTACTGATTTAACTTATATTAAAACAAATTTTTCGATTATTGTTGAAAGTATTAAACATCTTGAGACTTCAGGTTTGCTACTCATAGATGCTTTAGTCCCGTTATCACTCGCAGGTTATCAATTAGTTCTTATGATTACTAGGTGTTGTAGTTTTTACTTTTGGGATTTTTGAGTCTTTCTTGGCCTCATTGTAATTGTATTACTTTAAAGCCCCGTTTGGTATATATTCGCGTAGCTAATGAAGTTTAAAAGCCATAAGTATGTGGTTTGTACTCGAAATCGGTTCGTAGCGGTCGGTCACAAACGCGTTTAGAAATAATGGCGCTGACTGGCCGACCGTCGGATGTTTTTTTCGATACGTTTTGTGTTTTTATATACAGTTTGTGTCCGAATCCCGTAGTACCTATAATTACTAATTTAGTTATCGTTTAAAAGCAGCGCGTGTGCGGTGTGCCGTTTGTACTTGAAATCGATTCGTATAATCAGTCGGGATCACGTTCAGAATATACCATGGAATAACATCATTTTTAATTGAATATTTTCAAAATCTTTGCAACAAATTCAAATTTGAATATTAAAAATTCAACCAATTAAAAATATTTAAAAGATATATTACCAACAATATACCTATTACTTGAAGTTAAAATATTAACATTTTTATAAAATTCTCATGAAGTTAAATTTAAGACATTATAAAAATAACTAAATCAAAACATTAACGCAATATTTTATATTAAACTTAGATTCACTCGAATATAAACGTTCCGCTCTTACACCAATATGTATACCTACCATATACTAATTTATGTATGCCACATTATCACTGCTGCAGGCGTTTAAAATTTATCTCCCGCATTTTGGAAATTGAAAATTGCTCGATGAAATCAACCATATACTTTTTATTTTCCAGTTGTTCGCCGTGGGCTCAACTTACAAACGCCCATAATTTCAACTGACGTGTGACGACCGAGCCGGACGGACGGACCGCGGGTGTGTATATCATGGAGGATTAACGGACGTGAACACAGACACACGTGGGGTAAGTATACAGGCCACGGTCAGTGTATCGGGTGCGACGGGCGACGGCGTGTCGGAATGGTAATAATAATGCAATGATGACCTTTCCGGAAATCGCGGTATGGCTTCAGTGTACGAGGAAAAATAAAACCGCCATCGTTCAAGTTCAACTGGGCGTGTGAGCGTTCCGTCGACGCTAGACGACGCGCCGCACAGACGATGCACTTGCAGCTAGTGTTTATTCTATTATATATACCTAGGTTGCAAATTACTAACCACTATACCTATGCATGATATTATTATTATTACACTGCACACGCCAATACGCCATCATTATAATAATGTATACCTATATACCATTCTGTTTGCGCGTGCAAAATCCTTGAAAACATTTTGTACATAAAGGTGTACACCCACGACCTACCTATATATAATATAATATTATAATGTACGTAAAATACCGCAACATTATATAATAATATATCAATCGCACCGTTGTCTATAATAATAATATTATATATTATTATTTTTTCTATCACTCGTTATTATATTGCATTTTATGTCTGTTGGGACGACTCTCCGGACTCCTAACCGTCTATAATATCATCATTATTGCGAAAGATAATAATATATGACTGCAAACAACACGTAATAATAATAAACGGCCAACAGTTTAGGTTATACCCACAATGTTAATTTGTTATGCGTAGGTAATATACAAATTTTATGATAAATTTATTATGCTATATGTCTATAGACCGTAGGTTGAGCCAAAACTTATATCGGTAGCTGACGTAAAACTACAGCATTTATCAATATGTTTATAATATTATTAAATTAACACGATTTATCAGTCATATAAGTTATAACTCATATAACGCGTGCCACAAACCGTGACTTTGCGTCTGCATAGCTGCTATTGCAATGAGTGCAATTAATTACAAAAAAACTCTAAGTGATAAGCCGGCCATAATCAAACCGTGATCGATGTTTTTTCTACTTACATATGCAGTGTTTATTATAAATTATTCATTTTATTTTTCTTCTTCTTATTTTTATTATTATTATTACCGTGTGTAAAATAATATTATACTTATACCTACTATATTAATATTCAGGGCTCAGACAGTAGGATATAATTGTAATTGATATATCGCATAGAATATTACTCCGAATGGCGAATACTATTCAATATGATACAGGCTAAAATAGCAGAATACCTATATGCTTTACACGTGTCTTGTGCTTTGTGCATTAATAAGATTTCAATTTTAAAATTGTATATTACACAATTTCTGCATATTTTTTAAGTGTTTTAGATTTTTATTTTTATTTTCCTAGGTTGGTGTTATTTTTTGCCTAATAATGCATTAAATTTGATTTATTTTATGTTTTTCATACATCGTAGGAAACAATAGTTATTGTGAATACCTATAGATAAGAAAAATACCATAAATCTATTTATTTATTTTTTCTAGATAATTTTGAATAGTATTCAATCGATGTCATTCAAGTCCATTTTAGTTTTTTTTAATTTATAAATTTTTTAACATTAATTAATTTTTGATTTTTTTGTAAGATAATAAATAAACTTTATTTCGTTGCTAATGTTATGTTTTTATAGCATTAATTTTCAATCATTTTATTTTTTAATGCTATAAAATCCAAGCCTTATTAATATCATTCTAAAATATGTAATAATATTAAATTTATAAGACAAAATATATAGTAATAAGGCCGTATCTAAGGGGTGAGGGGGCACAAGGGATTCGGACCCCCCTTGAACTTTTTAAGTAGAACAAGAGTAATTATATTTTGAACGTAAAAATGATAAGCGAACAGTATAATCCATAATAAAAAAATGTTGAACCCCCCCCCCCCCCCCGAATTTTTTTTTCCGTTATGGCCTTGATTCTAACCGTGGTTTGTTTGTTCCGATTAAACGTATATAATATTATGCCCGGTGGCCGGTGCAACACCGCATGATGCAACAGCGTCGGTGCAGCGAAGCCAAGGCCACCTAAATGTGAGCCTCTCCCATAAGATTCTGTCGTTGTAATGCAATGTCCGTTTTTTTTATTTAAAATTTTTCTGTTTAACGAGCGTCCGTGATATTGCGCCGTTCGAACGACATAGCCAACAGGCAACAGGTATGATAATAATGATAGTAATAATAATCATAGTAATAATAATATGCACTCGGACGCTTACGGCGGCCTTCCGTTGCAGTAGACAAAATGCGTTTGTGCTTGAATATAATATCTCGTCCCGAGACAGCACGAACGAATAGCCGAATCGCAAAGCTATAAATTATTATTATTATGATAACATAATATATTTTACGTAGGTACGTGCAACGAGTACGCTAATTTATACGAGTAAAGCGTCTATGAATTCGTCGTAACGCAGTTTAACCTTGAACGGTCGTTTTAATTGCCAATGCATTTTAATGCACGCACACTCATAGTCGTGTACGTAATGCATTTATACCTGTATTCATAATACTTTTTAATAGTTTTAATGTGGTGTATAAATAACATTTAAATTAATTTAAAAATTTAGATTAATTTATGCAACACACTTAATATTCTATATCATTGAAAAAATATGTCCAACGAATAATAAACGCCGACGTTGCACTCGTGATGATGTGTAACCCGACTCGATTTTATCATTTTATTTTTTTCATAACGCTATTTTGAACGGTCTAAAAATATGGACCGGTGGAGATAGCAATCAGCACACCGTGGAGGATTGACGACCTGCGATGTTTATCGTCATGCATGCCGAATGTACGTGCGAAACCCCTATATAGTTTAAATTATTATTATTATTTGTATAAGCGCGAAGGTATTATACTACACGGCACGGATAGTCGCGGCGGTGTGTGTATACATAGATTGTATGTATAATATGTACCAAACAGGTAAAAAAGTAGAAGTCGTAAATATATACCTAGGTAGTAGTTACCTCGGGTACGGCTGGTTTCGGCGATTCGCGATAAATTATGCACCCCGAAAATATTTCACGAGATGCGCACGGAGTCGTCCACAGCGGCAGACGACAACGAGGCACAAACGTCCGCTTAAACGTTTTATCGTCTGATAAAAAAAAAATAAGTGCATTGTGTTCTTCTTTTTCACTTTGAATTTTCGTTTTTTTTTATTCATTACGATAATATACTACAGATACGTTTATGACACTGCATATTATATAGGTTCGCGTGTGCTCATTGGTACAAGTACAACACTACTATATCATATTATATATTATTATTGTGTACAAGACATGCGTTATCAAAATATCATAACAATGAAAAAAAACCTAAATAAATTAAACGTCTATTAAGTACGGAAAAAACACCGTCGAACGTGTTTAATTCTCCGAAAAATAACAACAGTACCTACGCTACTTTTGTTATCACGTCCACGTCGTATTATTATTATTATAGCAGTGTGAGTAGATAAAAAACCTGGTTAGTAATTTATGTCGGACAATGCGTTACTTGACTCAATATTGTTGCTGCTGAGATAGTTGAACGCAACGAACTGATAAAACTTTTTGAGATGAAATGTAAAACAATATTATAATGTAGGTAAGTACGTCAATACACGTACAATACTTGTGTAGATCTAATTTTATTAATGCTTTAATAAATAACGTCACAGCAGTAGTCCACAGTATGCTATTATTATACACCTATATGTATAATCAAATAATACGTACTTAATATATAACATGTAATAACGTTTTTTTCAATCAAACAAATTAACATTCTTTTATAAAAAACAAATAGCAATTAAAAACAATGCGGTATATTAATTAAGCCGGTGTATATGGACAGGGTAGTATACCGATAACTCGTTCCATTGTTAATCTGTGTATGCGAGCAACATGAAGTAGATATTAAGTGCACCCCGTATAGACGGGTAATCACAATATTATAATTTTAAAGACAAATTACGTTGAAATAATAAAAGTAACATTATTTTAGACGTTGTAGTGATTAATTATTGTATGCATTTTATTAAACTTGGTTTTTCTTACAAACCGATTTGTCTTTGTCGTGGCCGATTTGCATACCTATACACGACTGGCTGACTGTATTTACAAGCTATAGCCCATGCCCCATAGGTATATAATTATTTTCAATCTAACGTTGATCGAATTGATGATTTACGGTTTATGGACAATAGGTAAGGTAGAAGAAGAAGCCATGAAAAATAAACAATTAAGATTCACTTAAAAAATATTATAATACAATTTAAATATGTGTTAAATTTGAATTCAATGATAAATCATTGCATAATTTGCATACGAAAAAGAATTTTGAACGAAGATACAGTCTTATAATATTAAGTTTATTTCATGATATGTTTTTTGATAATTTTGCTATTAAAATAATTAATTTTATTACTAGTAGATTGATTAAATTTTTATATTAAATTTAAAATATTTCTAGAATTATTATGATCAATTTCTTTTTCTTAATTGCAGCATTGAGTATTACTTTACAACTAGGTTATAATATAGAACCTTGTATTACATTTTTAAGCTTATGGAGCAAAAAAGTTTTCATAGAACATAAAGATTAAAAAGATTGAAGGCAGTCTTACATTTTGGTAACCACAAACTTAGGTTACCAAAAAATTAATTAAAAAAAATATTAGGTAAACAATTTCAACAAATGTTCGTATTTTTTCCCCAGATTATTTTAAAAAGTACTGAACATTTTTAATTTTTCTCCTAAAACTCAAAAGTACCAACCATACAGTTCCAATTCTATGCTACTATAAATGATGCTATCAAAATTGATAGTTAAAGTATTTTTTCTGCTAAAAAAAAGTGTCTAAAACTAAAATGTAAAGTCAATACGTTCATCAGAGTAATGAATGGAGTGTACAGATTCAAAAATTACAAATTCAATTACATAGTAAATATATTGATATTATAAATAGTAATTATTCAATGAATACAAATTTTCGATTACCAATATCTTCAGAGCATAAAATATTGAGATTTTGCATTATCTCCTAAACTATAACTCCACGTATATTTTTTTTTTAATAATATAATTATTCATTACTCATTAAAAATTCATTTCAATTGATTTTTTATCCAAACAACTACCTATTACCTTTATTTACACACAAAATTATTAATCTTTTATTATTATTGGAAACAAAATATTTATTTAACTAGGGAACTTTAGGTAAATAAGTGCATCCTTATTTGTTTTTTCCTTAGCCAATTTTCTAGAAGATAAATCGATCATCGTTATATTTTTTATGTAATTACAATTTACAAAAAGCTAAGTCACTGACCTTAAGTGTTATTTTCAATGTCGTTTTTTTTATACAATACGCTGAGTTGGTATCTACTATATTAGTAGACAAGTACCCAGTATTTTCTAAGTATACATAACTATATAAGTTTACAAAACGAATCGGTTATTAATACAATAAATTCTGTAGCTATAGGTAGGTAGAATTTGTATGTGTAATCTCTGTATAAAAAATTAAAAACAAATGTAAATCCTGATTATTAGATATTATACATTCTTCTCACGGTCTTGTAAATTAATTATAAAGTATATTATAGAATAAATATATTTATTATTCTTAATTTTTATTATTTTTAGCTTATCATTTAAGCGTCATCTATGCATTTTAGCATTTATACTCGCTTAATTCGCAGCACTTCCAATCGATGTATGATGATGTATCGAATCGTGGAATACGAGAAGATAATAACGTATAATATAATATATTACATACTGTATAATATAATATACGTAGGAATTATAGGGTTTCGGTTAGTCGGTGCTGATTATCCGCAGGCCCTCCGATGCGGTCGTACCTCAAAGCGTATTTCACGGTCATCGGTCACCGCGTTCATATTGCATTATATATTTATATTATAGCTGATATTTTTACATAATTAATGTTATTATAGTAACATATATTAACATAATATATTATACTAAACACGCAGTAGTCTATACAATCAAGTGTCAACACAATCAGTACAATATAATATATATTATACTATGTTGAAATATAATTCACTAGCATTTCCACAGTATAAATTTGGATGTTTGTTAAATGAACAAAATTATAATTGGAGCAAATCGACACACAAGTGGTTTAGTAGGAGTTTGAAGATGAAATAAGTATATAGGTATCTAGCGTATTGTCTACGTCATGAAACGTCCTATACTTAATCAATATTAGATTGACCGCAAAAAATCATTGATTAATTAGTTACTCTAGTTTGTACATGGAACATCGTTTAAAAAAAAAATAAAAATGCATTACATAAAATTTTTAATGTTATAGAATTTAAACGTTTTATGTGATTTACTTTCATAAATATTGTTACTAACACTGGCATGGATGAAAATTTAAATATAATATATTATACAATGTATAGTTGCTGGTTTATATTAATTATACGTATATAATTGTCGGGTAAATATATTATATTTATGAATTTATCAATATTGTTGTACCTAATTGATAAATAATGCTTTTCTAAACGAATTGGCATATTTTTTTTAATCTCAATGTCATGGTAGCGTAATGATGTACAAATGTCCGGATTGACTATTATTGTCATTAGTCGTTATGCATCAAAAATCTAAATGCTGCCAACATAATGCTTTACATTTTGATGATTCTATATGTTATTTAATTATTTATTTATATTTGTATTAATTTGTGATAATTAAGTGGGCGAATACTGAATAATATATAGTATAGGACATACGTAAGTTAATTATGATTTGAACCTATAAAATATATAGGTGCATTGCGTGTATAAGTTGTACTTAAGTTAGGTATAGGTGTGATGAAAAATACATTTTCCCTAGGAAAAATTCTCTTGTTGTTTTGTCTTTTTAAGCTCCCTCCACGCGAATTTCATCTTGAAGTCTAGGTCATCACAACTTTTGGACGTTTTCTTCATGGTCTTCGTCAGCACCGCGCGATTCTCGCAGATACCATCGGTTTCCCCTTCCATGAGTGACTGCGTTTATATATACCTATTACATATACTGTATAGCTGTGTATTTGTGCAGTGTAAAGATATTTCGACCGATGGTCTATCTATGGTCAATCGTTTTCGCATCGGTGACAAAACGAGTCTTGCAAGTCTTGATCATGATCATCCCCGGACCCGATACATAGGGCTGACGACACGTACTGCCCATTTCCTGAGGATAACGTGCCGGATACCTCGTGAAGATAAGATGCACAAATTACAATTGATATACTATAGTAATATTGTAGTCATTAGTCGCCTAATATATTATTCAAAGGTTCCTGGTTGGAATACTGCACAGTTTCATCTCTAGTCCTCTATAATCGTTATATTTATGAATTATTGAATTTATTAGTGTCCTTTGGTGAAGATTTAATAATTTGAAGTTGTAAGCTTAAGTAACTAGAAATAAATTATGTTACCGATATTTTTATACAAAAAAAAAATTGCCAACTCTAAAAATCAACTCAAATTTAATAATTTAATTATTAAAAGAAAAAAGGGTTGTGCATAATACTTGTTTAATCGTCTGTATATTAAGTACTAGGTCACACCAGGTCCGGGAAAAGTCACCTCTGGTGAAAACACATATATTTACATCTTATTGCACATCTAGATCATTATAGGAACCACAATTCCAAATGTCAAGTTCGTAGGTTTTGTATTTTGGCGTCAATATTATATAATTAAATTTGATTTTGCTGGACAAATGGCGCCACTTGTATTCTTACAACCCCTTAATTTCCTCTTTCTTGAATTTCCAAAAATCATTTCTCAGCGGACGCCTACGTTATAATAGCTATCTTTATACAAAATTTCAGCCAGCTCCGTCCAGTAGTTTGGGCCGTGCGTTGATAGATTATAGTCAGTCAGTTACTTTATCATTTCATATTTTCATATATATAAAGATTATTGTGAATACAATTATCGTCTATAAATCGGAAAAATGTACCTGATTATGTAAATATTTAACATCGTAATGCGCAGAGAGGTCAGTAGGAACTGCATAAAATATAATATGTACTATAGCTGATCCCGTACACTTTGTTTCCCGTAAAAATGACGACTCTAAAAAAAATTGTGAATGTTCAATTCCTTTTAGGTGTTAGGAAGTGCAACTCAAACACACTGGTAGACTATACGTCGCGGATTGCGGACAATGTCGATGAGCGGCTATAAGTGCATCTCGGCCACCTTGGTAGGAAATGCGAGAAAATTCGATTTGATGCATGTGTACGGCCCAATTAACTAATGGCAACCAATAAAATAATAAATACCAATTTCTACTAATTATTTCTCCCATAGCCAATGGCAACCATTCATAAACAAAAATTTCTATCGTAAATCTCAAAAACCCGTTTGAGCACCTCCCCGGGTTGGGCCTATCAGGTCAAATTTTGAATCTAAATCAAATCACCCCGATAACCACTCAAACACACACAAACAATTTCATCAAAATCGGTCCAGCCGTTTAGGAATGCATAAAGGACGGACGGACAGACAAACATTCATTTTTATATATAACATAGATATATTCCTATACGTATAGAAGAGTACTATATGACTACATTGTAGTAGATGTAATAATATGTATAGCTATTAACTGCTGCAGTCTGCTAGTTTGTTTCTCCATATATATACACGTTACAGGTTAAATGCTCGAGGGAAAACGTTAAGTCAACACTCGACCATGCTGCAGTGTTATATAATTTAGTGATATACCTGTATATAATAAATGGTGATCAGACTATATCTATGTTTGTGATACTAATAACACAACTGCATATTATATACTTTGTTTGGGGTGCTATATTATATTATTTGTACTATATATACATAGTTATATATAATATAGGTAGGTATATATTAAAATATTCTAATGTGATTAACGATGGCGTGTATTGTAACTATATATAGTACCTATGTACGTGCTTATTTTTAATGACATCCGAGTTGAATACACTCTTATTTCATAATTAAATATAATATTGTCTTCATTATAAGTTTTGACTATTGGATTTTATTTTATTTTTTTACTATGAGTTATGTCATTCGATGTTTGTAGATAAATTATAATGCGATAATTAACGAAGTGTTTTATACTACTAATAGCTTTTAAATCCGATGATAATTATGACTAGAGGAATTGTATGGACCTTAAAATTAAAGCAGCTGTTGTTAATTTATGGTGAATCATCATTACGTTTTTCAGGAAAATATAGATGAATGAATTTATTATTCTTACAAAAACAATTTTATAATATTATTTAATACTTTAAAACTGTATGTATCATTTTGTGTTAATCAAATAATAAAAATCTTCTTTAATAAAAAAAAGTGGGTAAGTGGATGTCACTCTGCTGTACAACAGGTTACAAGTGAATCACTGTAATGGATGGTGTTAAATTTGAATTCAATAATATAATATCATTGTATAAGAAAAACGATTCTGAGCGAAAACAGTCAGTCAGCCTATGATCTTACTAAGTATATTTGATGATATTATTGTGAATAAAGTAATTTATATATAACCTATTTACGTGGAACCTTGTTTTAAATTTTCAATCCTTAGCTATAAAAGTTGAACATTTTATACATTTTTAACTACAAAATAATTATTTAATTTTAAATTTGATACATTTTGTCAAAATTCGTTTAAATGCTTATAAAAAAAATTATGCCTATGTATTTATAATATTTTTCAAGTGCTATTGTAAAAATATATCAGGAGCCTTGCATTAAATTTTCACGATTTTTTACCCGACGAATACAATTTTATTGATATTTATAGAAAAAAAAACTAAAAAAATTGAAAGCTGACAAACAATCAAAAAGAGTCAAAATATTTTCAACATTTTATAGTGTATAGAAAATTAAAATATAAACATCCAGTAAAATGTTCATGTATTTACAGTTATTTGTTTTTGAATAACAATAAAATAACAAAACTGTACATGAGAAATCGAATGAATATCCAATCTTGTAAAAATGTGAACTTTATACGCTCTAATTTTATTTGCTTGTAGACATTTTTTTTATAAAGGTAGACAAACTTATGAATAATCTTGTATTCAAGATAGTGTTAAATAAAATTTTATCGAGTATAGAAAATGCAAATATAAACAACCAGTGAAAATGTCATGTATATACGTTCATTTGTCTTAGAGTTATACCAAAAACCAAAATCGATTTTGTGGAAAACCGATTTTGCGTAAAAATGCCCGTTTTTCCTTAATTTTTATGTTGTTTTTCCCGTCGCTTTTGGAAACTATTGGGCAGTTAAAACTTGACCTCCCGAATGCACCAACTAGATTCACTTTCCCATCCAACAAGATATTGTTGAAGAAAATCGAAGCCCCAATTATTGCCCCAAACCGTAATGATAGACAAAAAAAAAAAAAAACATTATTGTAAAGTTAATACATACATCGTTCCACTCAGAATCTAAAATAAAAATGTATAATTTTATTATATATATTTTATAATTTTGTTAAAAGTACATAATGTATTAAATTTTATATTTTTTTGTCTTTATTATTGAAAATTATTTTAGACTGAGTTGAACTTAATATAATGTATTCATTTTTACTTTTTAAATTTATGTGTTTTATATAAATTTTTTTGTGTATGATGTGTCCAACTTTGAGTGTAGATTCTGTTAGTAAATTGGATTTAGTTGGTACTTGGAAGGGTTGAATTTAATGAATTCTAATTTAACAGATCCATAACAGTCACATTATCAATGTGACTCAATGCTACATTGTTACTATTGACACCTTATAAATTATAATATAGTATAGCAGAGAGACTTTCCCGTTTTTTCTTTATTTTACACGAAAATATTACTAAATCTACCTTGCGCAGTTGTCTGGTTATGAATAATGTACCTATTTAGATATTAATAAAGAGTAGGTTTCTAAAAATAATAATACGTCGTTAAGAACAATTTGTAAAGACGCCTTATTATTCGTTACTTTGTAATGCACTTTTATAGTTTAAACCTACTGACCTTCATAAATATAAATTATGAATTAAGAACGATGTATATTATGATGCATACATACCCGGTAAACATATACAGTTTAGTGGTAATATTTATAACAATTATAACCTTTATAGTTTATAGTACAACTGGAATTCAAAAATAAATAGGTATTAGGTAGGTACATATTGATACCTACTGAAGCAGTTGTTGAGTTATGCATTGTAACGGAGGTCGGTATGACCGTACATTATTGCTTAAGTTGGACAAATATTAGAAGGGAGATGCAAAAGTGTAAACAAAATATTCGTACCAGAAGATCTAAATGTCTTATTGATTAGTACAGTGTTTCTCAACCTTTGTATAATGGCGACACAATATTAAAATATTTCATACTTTGCGACACATAGCAAAAAAAATAAGAATAATAGGTAGTATTAAATATTTATAATTAGTTAATAATATATAAACTTAAAAACAACAAAGAAAAATATAATATAAAACGGCATTTTAATGAGAAATTTGTGACTGATATTTCTTACATAATGTATCAATCCGTGGTGAAATCTTCGATAAGGCGACTCTTAACTTCTCGTCGACATTAATTAATCTTTCCCTTTTTTCGTTTTTAATTTCGTTCAAAGCAGAAAAAGCTACCTCGCACAAATATGATGTTACGGAATGAGCCAATTTTGTTAAACTCGGATATTCTTTTTTTGTGTAAATCCAAAATTGACCTAGCTCGAGCTCATTAAATTTCATTTGAAGAGTGCGATAGTTTTTTAATTCAGCAAGTTCTTCTTCTTCTTTTAATGAAAAATGTGTGGTTTCTAAATTATATTTTCGTCACAAATAAAACAATAAGGAATAGGACAATGTTCGTCGCCGACCCAAAAAAATCCTAAATTTAAATAATTTTCATTGTATTGACGATATTTACCTTTGAATTTTTTAGAAGGATTTTCTGATTTTTCTGATTTTTAAAACTTGACGATGCATTTACAGAAGGTGACGAGTTTTTTTCTGTTTCCAAATTGTCTTCATCTGTATTCTCTCTTACTACTTGTATTTTTTTAATCAAAAATGTATCCATTTTATTTTAATTAGTAGCAAAAAATTATTATTGTTGGTAAATTAAGAAAATAGGTCTATTCGACCATAGAAATAAATGACAACTGAGCATACAAATAAAGTGAGTTATAGATACGGTGCATGTTTTCAGTATAAATATGCTATACGTATTCACTGTTTAAAAATAAACGAAAATATCGAAAAACCAACATTCGATTGAGGGGATTACACACTATAGGCGATTCGAACGCGATTAATCATTCAAAATTACGATAATAATAATAACCCAACGATAATAATAAAATTTATTTTATGTCGATAGCTGATAATCTATTTTTATTCATCATGGAAATTATATCAAATACCTATGAATTTTTGAAAATAATTAATAGTGTTAATGATGTTTGGACATTTCGTCATTTAATTTTAGTACTTCACGTGACACATTTGGACTTGCTCAGCGACACATTTGGACTTGCTCAGCGACACACCGGATTAGTGCATAACTAAAAGGATATACTAAAATAGTAAAATATTAAAAACAAGAGGTACTCCGTGTCTCCGTGTCTCTGTCCGCCGCCCGCTGCCTGCTCCCCCACATATATAGCACTGGGTTATCTATATCATATAAATATATCGTAGGTAGGTATATACTATCATAGTGGAAATTATTATTTATTACACACGAGCTAAATTATAGTGTATGATAATATGTTTTTATTGAATTTGAGTACCAAATACTAATCGATATTATGTATTGTAAGTTTAACATAATATTATTGTTACTTATAATAATATACAATATACCTATTGTATACGTAGTATGTTATGTTAAATAGTTTTTATTTTTATTTTTTATTATTTACAAATACAATTGTACACATATTATATTATATACATTATCAACGAGATAAATAATAATATCCACTGAACAATACAATCATTTAAAAAATGAAAAAAACAAGTCTAATATAAAAAATTCTCTAAAAATGTGGAATCCCAAAAATGTTGCCACTGTGGTCATTTACTTCTTTCACCCTACCCTAATCACACCACTGCACTGGTACTCGTATCATATATATATATAATATATATAGTTATCGGTAATTCTAGGACCCGAATGTTATTCAACTCATTTATCAGATTACGGCAGAAGCAACATCAGCAATAATTAGAAGGACATCGTACCCGTGTGTGTTGTCTCCGTCTTACTAATGCTTAACATAGCAAACATTATGTAAAGTGGACCAATTTTACTCTGTTATTTTTAATATTAGAGTGAATTGACCCATAGTCAAATATAAAAATAAGAATATTATATTTGCGTGCCAAAGTAGAATTTTTTTTATATCTTAATTTTCATGCAAGTTATAAGCGTTTTAAAATTAACAAAAAATTGACAGAAATTGACAATTTTAAAATGATTGAAACTTGCCAAATCGTAACCAGGATAATAATATTTTAATATTCTCATTTGATAATAGGTCAATTCGCTTTAATACTAAAATTAGCAGATTAAATGGATTCTTCTAAACGTAAAATTTGCTATTTTATGCATTAGTAATACGGAGTCAATACATTCTGGAACCGGAGTACGACATCCGATAGGTACCTATAGCCGATGCCTGATATAATATAGCACTATATTATAGTATATAGCTGCGGAATAATAATAATAGAAATAATATAATACTAGGACTGGTCAACAAAAGAAAACTTATAATTGGATTCCCGCACCAATAAATAGCTACAATATTATACTCGCACGCGTACAACATAATAAAATAATATTATGTACACGTTCACTACTGTGCCATCAAAAACAGCTTTTAAACAATGCGTTTTTTCTTCTCTTTCCGCGTATAAACCTACGTGATTGATAGTGTTTGTGGAATTTATTCTCGGACCATCGAACAAACGTATAAATTCAAAACCTAGGGAATTGGAATCCACCTTAAAAAGAGTCATCGAAACTAGTTTTGGAAAAAAAAGAATCAACACACGTAACCTATCTAAGAATATTATATATAAATATATATATATACATAACGTCTCTGAACGAAACGAAATAAAAAATCGTTCAAATAACGTACACGTAGGTACTACGTAAAATACATCAAATATTAGTACCTATATATATATACTAACCTAACCTATGTATATATATGTATACAATAATAATACGTATGACAAAAGATTGTATTATTCTTTCGCAGGGGCCGTTTCGATAGAGTCGATAGATAAAAGACAATATTAGTTTTGCGACCAATGAGCTATAAACTATAGACGTACAACAAAAATGCCTAAACAAACTTTGGAATGTCCAGTGTTTTCTTGTGCTCAAAATATTATGTTCCGCGTTGGTCATTTTCATCTGTCCTTTTTTCGACCTCTATAATATAATAAGTGGTTAAACATTTTTCACATAAACTTTATAAACTTTATATAGGTAATCTATATTATTATTATATAACGGTGAAAATGATTGAGCTGGTTACAATGCGACTACGTTACTTGTATTTTCAAGTTACCTATGTTTAAAATTGAAATATGTATACCTGTCTTTTGATTACAAAAATTCAGAACTCTCATACCATCATTGCAAACATGATTGAAAAATAAATCTGTTCGTTCAAACTTTTAAAGGAGACAAACATTTTTTTACATATTATTGTGAACTGTTTTGAAAAAATATAAAATAAATGTTAAAAATGTTAGCTTAATAATTAATGATGGTAAATAATAAATGATGTACACTTATGTGTTTGAACAATTTACAATTATTATTAGTTATTACTGCTTTGCTTATATTCCGCATTTTCGCGAACACCGCAAGTCACATCGCTACGAGCCAGGGCGATGAGCAAACATTGAACTCGTACTCTCTATAAAGTGACTGTACACTCTACACTCTACGGAGTTGGCTTTTGGGTTTTGTTTATATAAATTATAATGCAATAATACATCACTTATTGTCTTGTACAATGATAATCGTTTGAAGGACTCACTCGTAGCGTCAATTAGTGCCTACCATATGCGTCGTTGCGATTGCAATGGAATAAAAACACAGTTGCTGCAGCAGCAGGCGTAGACGAAATAAATATAATAATATATTAATACAATACTACTTATTATTAGTTTACCTGTTACGAACAATAATAATAATAAAATGCACGTTTAATTTAATATGTGTTAATTTAATTTGATATTATTATTCTATATTCCCATCCATATCGCCGCCACACGCGAGACATCGTAAAATAACAATAATAATTATAATGTTAACCCATTATACGCAATAGAGTGGATCTCAGTAACGGTGTAATATTATTAATACTATATCATTGTAACTCGTTGAAATCTTAGAATGTGACGACGACATGTTATATCAGAAAAAATTATATGTAAACAATATTTGGTGCTCGAGGTCTGAGACCAACGTATGGCTCCATACAGCGTACCTACAGGTATTATATGTAGTAATATATGTAGCGCACTACATGTCAAGTACATTTCAAACGTAATACTATAATATAACCTCCTACAATAAATTGTCGTATAATACCCCTGAACATGCATAATATTTATGCGTACAAGTATAAAAAAAACTATAAATGCTATCCGTCTGTCAACCGCTGCCACACTGTCGCTTTGAGTTGTGGATCCCCCTCCCCGTGACCCAATCACTAGTCACAACCAAGTTCAAGTGAATCGTATCACGAACGCGACGTTGTGTCTACGTTTGCTTAATTTTTCTTCCGAATAATTAATATTATTATATACAGGTAAACACCACGTGCTCAATGTCGTTATTATCATCAGTGTCAATTCAGTGGTGTTCCACATTATAGGTAGGCACTAATGGTGCACTTACCATACAAACCGTATGCACTACACGTAGATTGTCCTGCTGCAAACGTGCACGTGAGACGACTATAGGTTAGTTGAAACACATAATATTTAAAAGCGTACTTCGAACGTTATGTATGTGTAATATAATATTATATTATAATATGACATTAGTCTATAATATGCTAAAGAGCTATAGCATATATATATGTGCATTTACACACACTTCGATAGTGGATTATCGATATAAGTAGTGTGCAGAAGGTAGACGCAATTGTGTCGTGTTGAATTTTTTATGACGTTAGTGGCCTTCGTTATAAATCATAATTCATGCAATGCATTTAGAGTGCATAAACAATAGTTCATTGTCGGTCGTCGACCAATTTAACAAAATGTAAGTAAATACCTACCTACTGACTAGGTACTAAATATTTTGAGATTTCAATGAATTGCATAAAAAGCTCAGTCCGTAGTACCTATCGATTAATCGACAAATAAATTAAACTTCATTGATGTAGGCATTTGCGCATATTATGTGTAATTCGGTTTACGAGGAGATACATAACAGTCATAATAATAATGATAATACCTACTTATACAAATTTTTTTTTGCCAAATAATGAACTACCTATATCTTTTTTTCTTATAAACATATTATGATTAACTGTTGACGGGTTAACTGTTGTAATAATAAATATATGGGTATTGTTTGTGGCATGCATCAAGTTCCATGTAAATATATAAATCTAATTCAATTATAATAAGATATTCATTGAAAGTTAAAACCCACGCAAGGGCGCCAGCAAGGGGGGATGCTTTCTATCTTATTTTTTTCATAATTTGTAAAATTGAGCAATATAATATTCTTAACTTTTGACTTTTTACGGGTGAATGGGGGATATTTATATTTCTGCGAGTGCCTTTGAATCCACGTTGTAGTAATATATTTAATATTTATACAATGCACGCATTATTATAGTATGTTACAAATCAAAATGCTCTGATGAGGAAGACGTAGGAATATTTAAAGTTTAGACTAACTTCTAGTGCTATAGCTACCACTTATTATGTTCTTACACAAAAATTTCCTGTACTAAAATAATACGAAGTCTAGAATAATATTATAATCACAACTCAGTGGTTAGTACCTATACTCAGTACTCCCTATAAGTTATATATACATTGGTCACTGCAGCCACTGGTAAATAATTTAAGTTCTATAGGTTATAATAATATGCCTTACACAAGTGCCGTGTACATTTACTCCACAATAGCATAATTATAACTGAACTAAATAATAATACGATGATATATGAAAATATCGAAGTCATAAATTGTTTATGCTATATGGTATACCTATATTACTAAGAGTTATATAGACACAAAAAGTCCAAATTATTTGGGGGGAATCCCATAGTATATATTAAAAAAATTGTGAAACATAGCCATTACCCCCTCCCAACAGACATACAAGATACTGTATAGGCTATAGTTGTTGATATATGTGTAATATATACAATTTGTATACAAATACAAATTATTATTTACATAAATTACATAATTTACATTCAATATATATATTATATACCTATCCATTATCCAAACGCAGTAGCTGACAACCATACGCATAGACAAAATATCAGTGGTAAAATATAACACGGTTAAGAGCCAGGTCACATAGTAATTTTATTCTTTTACAAAATTTTGTTTGTGACATCTTCTAATTGTATTGGGTTAAATATCAAAATTGTAGAAAACATTTATATTAACTTATAGTACCTACTTACTTCATGCGATCTTTATTTGAGGAGGCTTGGCGTAGTTTGGTGGTGGGGGCAGGCACGTAGTCAGAAAATATTCACTAGGTGGGCCAATGTTAGATGGGCCCCCTACCTAAATATATTACCTTGTACAGTTGTAGGGGTGTTCGACAGACGAGTTGACGACCATAATAATAATATAATTCTATATGAAATATGAATCAATATAATGACAATACCCTTACTCAAAAGTATTTTAAAAATAGACATAAAAGTATACAACAGTCACTGTCTAGATAAGATAAGAATAACATGACATGCTAGTATACTATAATAATATGGTACCAGTGTTGGGCTTTAAATAGCAATTATTTCCTAATCAATCGTTGACGATATTATGATTTAT
This sequence comes from Metopolophium dirhodum, assembly GCF_019925205.1. NCBI lineage: Eukaryota > Metazoa > Arthropoda > Insecta > Hemiptera > Aphididae > Metopolophium > Metopolophium dirhodum. The sequence continues at coordinate 22,822,980 of NC_083563.1, read as the reverse complement.
AAAAAATAAATTATCACCGATTCTTAGTAGGAACAGAATTTAAATGTAATACAATATACATATTTTATTCCAGAAATGGACATGGATTGAATTTAGTTACGTAACTTATTTTAGATTCTAATTAAAACCCGATATATTTGGTTTTATTTGTGTAATATTTAGACAATATTAAAAATTTGAAATTTCATTTAAATTAAAAGCCCCCGTATAATAATGGGCCCCTCTGAATACTTTGGGTGGGCCGGCCTACGGCCGGACACATAATAGGGTGGGCCTGGCACACCCTGGCCCCCCCTTAGCTACGTGCCTGGGTGGGGGAGGGCCTATTTCCCTCCAAGCCCTCCATAATTTAGAAACTAAAAATGGAATTATTCAATTCCCGTTTATCACCGGAAGTGGCTTTTGTATAATTAAAATGTAATAATAGTTAAATTATTAAAACGCTTTAATATTATAGTTTAGTATATTAAGAAAAAACCAAATTTAGTAAAAACCGTTATTTACTAAAAATGTTGATACTCGTCTAGTATGCTACCTACCGCTACTTCGTTGGTCGTTGGTGTAGTGTGCTGCCTACCGTAAAATGATACCTTCCAAAAAATGTTTACCTACTGATTATTGATTAACAACAAATTAACAATAATATTATTAATAACAATTTATTAACTAATTTATTATTAAAATTCATCAAACTAAATCTAACTTAATGTATTGCTGATGAGTGATGACAGATGATCATCGTTGTCAAGTATTTTATAATATTGTTATACGTCAAAGTCATTATATATTATTTTAACACCATCCCATAAAACTTCTAATAAGTCGTGTTACTTATTAATGGACCACCACCATTCTTCTTTTAATTGTCGGTCTAACAAATCTGTAGCTCCTCGGGTTTTAATTCCGTATTTAGTTTTGACATGTCTCCATATACTATATGCACGCCATTGATCTGATAATGTACTTTGCCGCAATAAAATAAAATTAAATAAAAATAACTACGGTAGGTACTAGGTAGCATACTAGACGAGTACCAACATTTTTAGTAAATAACGGTTTTTACTAAATTTGGTTTTTTCTTAATATACTAAACTATAATATTAAAGCGTTTTAATAATTTAACTATTATTACATTTTAATTATACAAAAGCCACTTCCGGTGATAAACGGGAATTGAATAATTCCATTTTTAGTTTCTAAATTTACAGGGTGTTACCACTGGGTATCTTCCCTAATCTAACCACTCATACCATATTTTACCTTTCATATATCAAACCTACTTATTATACAAAAAGCATGTATAGATTGTAGATTTCTTCAAATAAATAAAAAAAAAAAAAAAAAAAGTTTCTAAATTATGGAGGGCTTGGAGGGAAATAGGCCCCAAAAGTTGTTTGACAAAAATATATTTATTTAGTTCAAATAGTATAAAATTTTTATTTATTTATACATATTAAATGGATGTTAAAACCTTTTAGCAAATTACAAAATAATTATGTATACATTTTCTGCTTAACTTAGTAATTATATAAATTAAATAGCTTGTATAAATATATATGTATATGAATAACAAAATTAAAAAAAAGTATATTGAATTATTTGTATTAGTATCTATGTATGAGAATAATAATAGTGAAACAGCATAACAATAGTAAATAATTAATAAATAACAATAATAGTAACAGTGAAAACTAAGAAATGACTAAATAATTCAAAACATTAATAAACAAGTAAATTTAAGTTCATAAAAACATTCTGCCTGAAACTCAAATGAGGTGGAAGTATAATTATTTTTAAAAAGAGGAACATGAAATAAGTTGGATTTTCTTACCAATCAGAAATAGTAATTCCGGTGAACGAATAAGACCTTTTAATAAGTCATATTATAATACATGATATCCACAACATTTCTCCTCAGGTCACAAGACGTAATCCCCAATCGGGTAATCTGCACGTTATATATGAATCTCTTGAAATGGGTATATTTAATTTAAAATATAATAGTTTTAAAAATGTATACCTACTGAATATTTTCAATAAAATTTGATATAAATATCATGATTTTATGAATAACACGAAAATATTTACTAGGCATCTGAAATTCTACTCGAGACTACCATGATGATAAGATGGCTTATATTGTGTCAAACCTTGAATTGAAGACAAATTTTTGGTATCGTCACCATATGTTGACAATACATAATACGGCGCGCGGGTAAAAGGGAATAAGTCAATTTTTATAAATAAAAATATATTTTTTGTTTTGTAAGTAATTTTCCGCTGGTTTGACTGGTGACACTGCAATTTGGCTATCTTTATTTATAATGTTGTTAAGAATGAGATATCCAAATTTCAGTGTCACCAATCGACTTAGCGTAAAATTACCTTTTCATACAAAACAAAATATTTTTATTTATAAAAATTGACTTATTCCCTTTTACTCGCGTACTGTCCAACTATACATTATAGTATTATACGATACACCGGAGGAGACCATTTAAAGTTAGCAAAAATAGTTATGCTTGAAAGTATTCAATGTATTCAGATAATCGGATGACGAAGATTTAATATGAAACTTTATCACACTTTAAATAAAATATTTTATTGTTTTAACTGAATTTGAATAAGTATTAATAAGAAATGAACTAATAACTAAGTAATAAGTAATAATTACCACGATAATATATACTGAACTATTTTTATTATGGGATATACATCCTTTCCACAAGCTGTCGACATTTTTAATTTTTCTTCTATTCAAAGAGATTTCCTGATTAAAAAGAAAATCTTTAAAATTAATTTCAGATTTAAAGAATAATTATTTATGATACATAAACATAACATTATATATATTATGCATAGATTTTGTCCCAACGGATGGATTATTATTATTTCTATAGAGTATATTATATATAATTTATGAATAATAATTATTTAAAATTAAATCAGGTTATACTAAAACTTTTTAATAATAATTTAGTATCCAAAACTTTTAACCCCGTTTTCTCTCTCAATTTACATATTTACAATTTTCTCGCCGTTATTTATAATCTTTTTAATAAAAATTCAAACTTCATAAGTACCAATGTATTTTTTTACCTCTCGTTTTAAAACTATTTTATAATTATTTTTCTATACATTTGTGTGTATATATTATAAATACACCTATTATATCGAATAGAAACTCGAGTAACTTATTGAGTTACAACGAGAACGATAGGAGACGATCCGGTAAGTATTTAGATTTGATATCTATAGGTATACCTACTCGGCGATGAAATAAGTCTAAATATATATATAAGTATATTCTAATAGAATAATGTAGTTATAGTGAATAATAATTATCGAAAAGTAACCACTTCGCGGGTTACCCATATTTAGACTTTCACCAGACATACGCAGACTTACGATGTTTCAGTCTTATACCTATTACCTATAATATAGCTATATGTATCACTCTGTACTCTGTATAGTCTGTATACAATACATGACGTATAGCAATGCTTTCCTTTCAAGGTATATTTTTAAGAGCACAAAGGTACGCAGCTATTCAGTGAATATAAAAAATGTATCGATGTTCATTAACCGAACGAAATCGATAGAATATTCAACGCGCCATCTATAAGTAATAGTTATACTTATATTATGAATGTTTTTGCGATTAATCGATTCGTCGCGACGAAAACGGCCGCGACATAATATCGGCATTGGGGCCATTGACCATTATAATAATAGTACAAGTACCTATGTATAATATAGGTAATATTATTATCATAATCATTGATATCGTCGATATTACCCTTCTTATTATTGTTTGAAACGTATGTCACAAGTGTACTGTATAGGGAACTGGTCAGCATAAATACACCCAAGAGAAAAGTCATGCAATTTAATGCACGCCATAGCTGTTGTAATCTCTGTGACAGTTTATAATCAGAATTTGGAAAAAAAATTTTATCTCGATTAAGTGAATCTCGTAACAAATGAATAGCGATTACAATATATTTATAATCAGTATATGATTCATAATATAGATTTTTAGGGTTAGTAAATGAAACAACTGATAATACAGTTTATACCCTTAAAGGTACTACTGCAGTACTATAGCGGTAGCTAACTACCAGTGCCGGATCTTGAACTCTGAGGGCCCTGGTGCAAAAGAAAATTTAGGGCCCCCTTTGAAAAACAATTTACAGTACTGTACCTTTATATGTATATATTTTTTTTATAGTTGTAAACATAGATAATATAAGAATGGATAGGACATGTCTATACCAGTTTTATATGGGGCTGTGTGCTTTTTTGGGGAAGAGAGAAAGACGATATGGGGCTTTTTTTAAGGTTATGTCCAAAAACTGTTTACAATATTTGTCAATTTCTAATTTGTATTTTGATTGTTGTGCCTGAAAATGGAAATTGGAATACTCAAATTACTCTAAACTTTTCGTACATAATTTATTGTAATTAGAATATAGAATAATATAGATCGTTAATTATTACTAATAAATCATTAATGTTATAAATTATCATATCAATATTTGCCCCATATAACATAAAAAACGTTTCACTAAATTTTCTAGTGATAAGTTCTTATATCTTAACCATTCATATATTATCTATGGTTGTAAACAGGAGTGAACCCTTTGACAAAAGATAGAGACATCATAAATAGACACAAGTTAAATCTGACTGAATACAAAAAATAAATAACATAAAAAAATAATGTTTAAACAAAAAAAAATTAAATTTAGAATAAATTACAATAAGTATATTATATAACATTAAATGAATAAATTATGTAATACAATGTGTTAAGGCATAATAAACATTCCATTTGAAAATTTCACGAGACATAAAGAAAAAATCAACAATATTTTTTACTACAAATCAAATTGTATTATAAATTTATAACCATATTTTAAAATATAGGTAACAAAATATTAAAAAGTAGTCTTAAATAATAAATTATTTATTTAACATAATTATTACATGAATATCTAAGATATTCTATTATAAAAAATATCTTTTCTCAATTATTTACTCAATATTTAGATTTTTAGTTCGTTCTTTTTCTATATTAATTGATATTGCTATACCAGCTGATGAACGCACTCGTCCACATGCGTTTCTTCAGTAATTTTTTATTAGTTTTAGTTTAGAATATTATCGTTCTGCGCTCCTGCCACAGTGATTGCTGCACTATATTTATATTTATATTACTGCATAATACGAAAAATGATGCAAGCTCTTAAAACGTCTGGAAAACTACCTAGGTTTATGAACTCAATAAATCGTTATTTATACTAAAGCTACCCAAATGTCTTATTATTTTTAGTTTTCATCTTTTATAACTGTTTTTCAAGTTAACATTTGTCGTGGAAAGTCAGAAATAATAACATCATTAATTCTTTATATGTTGAACCAAAATCGTATGATGATTTAATACCTAATATTTTCATCCAAACATCATTTTGACGGACGGCGTAGTATTTACCCGTGTGCGTGTTATCTTAAATTAATTTTTCTGTCTTTTATCACGTTTTGAGGCAGAAAAAATGTCACCACTCGGGTAAACTTATACTCTCACGTGGCCAAAACCTTCAATGTATTTTATTGAGATTTTGTACGTAACAAAAAAATTTGTTGGTTAATATTCTTTGTGGGTCCCACGTGAACACGATCATGTTCAGTGGGGCCATTATTCTGTTGAAACAAATAAAATCGTACTCTTTTATACGAAAAATAAGGAACATCATTTTACTGCGATAGAAGAAATAATTTTATTGCATAAAATCTTATGAACGATAGAAAATTAATGATGTTGGTGCTTTGAAATTTTGAACGCCGAAAAAATAAATATATGTTACGTGATACAAAAAAAAGTAGCAAAAAACAAGAAATAATAATTTAAATGAAAAAAAAGACATTGGACAAGACGAGGCGATGTGGGGGGGGGGGGCCCGTACGTAATGGCGAGTGGTGCTGATGATGTTGGTAACTGGTATATGGCCACTGGTCACCTCTACACCGTTCTCACGGCCGGTCCTGCGGGGTGGACGAGAGTCACGGGCGCGTTTGCTCGGGACGCGAAGACGACTATAGCAGCGGACGAAGCCCGGCCATGACGGCTGCTATTTAGAAAAGGTATACAATAATATGTACACTGTACAGTACTGTAGGTCTAGCATTATTATTAATTTTTTTGGATAGAATTAAACGTATTTTTGGAAATGTAATTAAAAAATTATAACAAAAACGATTGTATTAATATTATATAATTTATAGACATCACATAATAGTACGTCACATTTCAATTATATATATATTAATAATATACACAATACAGTAAGTTTATTCATATTAATTAAAACTGCAGCCCTTTGAATAAATGAAAAAATTAATTTATACGTTTTCACTTAAATAATCCTACTCTCGACAGTTGACAGTACCACTATACCAAAATAATATAGCTGGATTATCCAGATTGTACATAAATAAATTGCATAAAAATGATGTTAGGTAGGTACCTATATAAAAAATAGAAATGTATAGTTATCATACACTATATCATAATAAAAGCGAAAGGGGCCCGGTGGTTGGCCTCAGTCACTAACGAATTCTGAGGCCTAGCATCGGCCGGCGTCACTAGTTCCCGGATGGGTGACCGCCTAGGTTTTAATTGACCTCGCCCCACATACACAAGTTTCTCCATCAATCATAACCCCCCTACAAAATGCTCATGTCCATATAGTTGCCGATGCTTAAGATAAAAAAAAAAAGCAGCTAACCTAACGTATAATCTATCGGATACCAATTATTCTATATAATATAATATATGTGCAGAGACTATAATATTATAGAGGTACATCGTACATATTATAAAGACAGAATAAAAATAATCCAGAAACTAGGCCCAGAACTCTCGCTTATTGTAAGTGAATTGTAAAAGGAATTTATCGAATTTCTCGTTTGTTATTACTTACTAGTAAAAACATCATCAGTAAAAAATGAACAAGTGTTAACTCCTATAAGGACAAAATAATCTAAAAAATAAAAACAAAATTTGATTAAAAAAGAAACGTAATGAAATTTTAATGCGCGTCTGACGTGGAAAAATCTTCGTTCAGCCTCTCGACCACTCGAGTGTAAGATGATATTTTTTTAAATCACGCCTTGCGTGATAGGCAATTAGATGATAATATTATGTAGTGCAGCTGGTAATGGACACGGACAGTAAGTTTTCTCACTGCGTGGCGGCTACAGCAGCTACTAATCTTCTACCTTTATAGTCCTCCAAGTCAGAATCAGACGTCGATATAATAATACGTTAAAAAGAAAATTGCGAAAGTGTTTGGAATGTCCATATGGTGTAGGTACATGCAGTATAAATATTATAATACGTTATATACTTATATATACATATTATAATTAATAGTGGTCGATAAAAGAGAGATTGATATTTCGGTTGTTCATTGGTCCATATATTATTTATTTTACCACAAAAAAAAAAATGTTTGTGATTACCGTTGCCGTATAATATTTTTAATAAATAATCCTTGTACAAAGTATTATAGGTATATATAGGTACCTACCAACAATCATCGATCATTTGCACAATCTGCAAAAGCCCCGTAAAAAATCAGTTCAGTGTGGTAAAATTAATCTAAAGCTTAACCTCCCCCTCTTAAGTTAACAATATCCATACAGTTTAACAAAATAAACATCCTTTGTAGGTCCTGTGCAGGTACGAACCGTTTGGCTCACACCCATCGTCCATCTGCCATGCAAGATCACAGGGGTGGATTTATGGGGCGGGCGACGTGGCGATTACAATCCCTTAGGATTATTTTTCAAAAATTGTTTTAATTAGTTAATTTTACGATGTAGATACTACGGTGTAGAAATTTTGATTTCACCAACACATTGAGCATAATAATACTAACATTTCCAAAATAAAATATACCAAAAAATCGGCTGGGAAGTAAGCAACATTCGTTCCTAAGTTTTAATGCGTATAACAGGTTCACAGAATTATTTAAAGAATCGGCCTTCATATTGGCCTTCATTGGCGCTCCTGGTGGCTAATTCCCGCATTAAATTCCGCAATATAAAGACTCAATAATTTATTAATCAAAGATCGGAAGTGACCACGCCGTATTATATACAACGTGAGATTAACTAATTTAAAAAATTAAAAAAACATTTTTTTTGACCGTAAATTACTAATTAAGTTTGAGCGTTTTTATTTGAAAGTACCATTAAATTGAAAAAAAAATCCAACAATCGCTTGAAAGCTGAACTGCATTTATTACAAACATAATGTCTTATACTTTTGGATTTAAAACGCGATATTCTTGTGTACTTATTCAGAAAAGTCAGATTTATAAACTGTAACTAAGATTATTTAATTAATCATATTAATTACAATAATATTGATAATCAATGTTTGTTCAGAGTATTTAAACAGAATTTAGATTCTCATATGAACTCATATAAGTTAATTATTAATTAATATAGAAATATAATTTTTATTGTACTATATGTATCACTCAAAAATATTCCTACACGCCACCTCCTTAAACAAGCTTCAGATACGCCCCTGGAAGATCATATATTAATATAAGCATAATACTACAGTGCACATATATTGTTCGGATTTCTGTATATTATGTGCATTGTAGATGTTCTTGAAAATGTATCGTCAACACGCCAACACACGCACTAAACGCTAGTGGCCGTACGGCTTGTTGTTTTAATTAAAAAAAATTATAATCGAGCACGCGATGGTCTGGTATAGTATGCGTTACTGATGTGGACCAGAAGGGGGTGGACCGGTGGAATGCACAAATAAGTTAAAAACTTGTACAAAACATAATTATATACTCCACCGTTTTTTATTGGCACTAACGGTCGAATATTCCGCTTACTATTATTATTATTAATATTATATACTAGGTAGTTCAGATGTTCCCAAACTTTTCGTGATGGTCGACTCTTTTTTTATCATTTTTTAATTTTTGGCGACTCACAACATATTTATGACTATATAGGGCTTAGATTTAAATGCCCTTAGAAATATCGAAAAATACCATTTTAAAAAAATGCATTTTTACCTAAAAAGTCTAAAAAATGCCCTTAAAATAAGGAAAAATGTATTTATGATCTTAAAACCCAGAAGTTTACCCGGTATATCTTCCAGAAATCAAGATAAATTTGTAAATCGTTTTATTTAAAACCAGATTACCTTAATATGTTGTTTTAGTACAATATGTGTACCTATTTATATATTATATTTTAAAATTTTTTTCGTTATATTACCAGGTGAAAGATGGCCTAAAAATGCAAAAAAATGCACCAAAATGAGTTCGTTGCTAGCGCATAGTGTGTACTTGAAACACATTTGTATCTTGAAAAGCATTGTGTTAAGAATTCTAGAAAATAGATACAAATGCATCGTAATCCGAGCCATAATGGCCTTTTTTTTGCTAATTTATTGTTGCTATATATATTTTGGCATCGTCAAAGTGGAGTATTGCTATACACTCGTAATGATCGCGCGGATAACGATTAATGATAAATGATAAAACTAAATTTGGACATCAACGAAAAGTAATAAAATGTAAAATATATAGTCACGTGGTATATACTGTAAATTTTATACGAAAATAATACGTATAATATAAAAAATATATATTATATTTGATGATATTTTTGTGAATAACGTAATTTAATTACCTATTTACGTGGAACCTTGTTTTAAATTTTCAATCCTTAGCTATAGAAGTTGAACATTTTATACATTTTTAACTACAAAATAATTATTATATTTTAAATTTGATAAATATTGTCAAATATCGAACTATGAATGCTCATAAAAAAAATTGTGATTATTTATTTTTAATACTTTTCAACTGCTATTGTAACAGTATATCAGAAGCCTTGTATTAAATTACCCAACAAATAAAATTTTATTGACAATTATAGAAGAAATAACCGTTTTTCCTAAATTTTTTCTTTGTTTTTCTCTGTGCTTTTAAAAATTACTGTGAACCTCCAATGCACCAATTAGATTCACTTTCCCATCAAACAAGATATTGAAGTTGAAAATAGAAGCACTACTTATCGTGTAAACAGACACAAATAAAAAAAAAAAACCATACATCATTATAAAATCAATAGGTATCGCTCCGCTCAGAATCTAAAAAAGAAGAATCAAACTAAAAATGTCATCGATGGTTGCTGATTTTCACAAAAAAGTCCTGAATACTGTATACTGTATAAGTATACATAATTGTCCCCTTACCATAATATATAAATGTTTAATATTTTAAATACAGTGTAGAAAATAATAAATTAATCGTAATAATAGTTACCTACTGGATAAAATAATTTTAATGAATTTAAAATTTAAATACAAAGGTAATAATCTCAATTTTATATAGATTAAAACTATTTCCACCAAATTATATTCAAAATTGTGTAAACAAATTTAATCGATACATAAATAGATAATTTTTTAGTTCTTACTTATAACGCGTATATTATAATGTACGATGTGCTTATTAATGTATACATACATCAAAAAGGAACCCTGGGAACCGTTGTTTGAGTGTAACAACTAATTATGTAACCTTTGATTCAGTTTAACGATACACATATTATATCTACCTATTGAATTAATACAATTAAGGTTCTAAAATAGGTAAATTATTGTTGTGAAAAATAAAAAATTAAACTACATTCAGAATCATATACTTACCTGTATATGTTGTCAAGTCAATATTGGCAGGGGCTGATCCGGAGGGTGCGATTAGGGTGACACTGTGAACAGTAACAAAATATGAATGTAGGTACCTAAATAAATACTTTAAAAAGGACTACCCTAAATGATAATTATTTTTAAATTAATTTTATCCATATCATGAGTGCCCAGTGGCGTCTTTTCAGTTTTTAATAGAGGGAGCAAAAGGAGTGGCCGAGCGGACTAAGGCGTCGGCCATAGGCGGCATTTTGCTTCGGGCAAGTCACGGTGTCCGGCATAGGCGCAATTTGGAGGGGGTCTAGGGTCAATAAGCCCCCCTAAGTTTCTAAATATATTCATTCTTAAATCCACCTAATTAAAAAATTATGCGGGTCTGTATTAATTTTATAAATTTAGCCCCCCCCCCCCCCCAAATCAACTGTCCAAATTGCGCCAATGGTGTCCGGAGAACAAGTGCCACCATCACCCACCCGGGCATAGCAGATACCTACGGGTGCCCAAATCAAAAATTCTGCCAAAACAAACACACACGTGTTCCTCCCCCTACCAACAAAAAACCTACAAACAAAAAACAAAAATAGCTAATGACCGGAGTTGCCGGGCTCAAGCTCAATAAAAAAAAAAAATAAAATTTATCCTGACTATAATAGTTTATCAATTCTGATATTGTTTTGTATAGTAATAACTAATAAGCATCATGCTTCACTATTTAAGTTAAGCATATTCATATTTCATTACCTAGGTATGTATTTTAATATTTGTACTTAAATATTAAAATATCATAAATACTTTCAACAACGATATTGTTTTGTCTAAAAACTCTTGTTATTAAAATATAAATTAATCTTATATTATGTTAATTACTTCTGTACTGTGTATACTGTAAATTATTAGTAGGTAACATTGAAAAAATAAAGCAAATATTAATTGTTATAATAGTATAATATACTTAAATACGACTTAAGCTCTAAATCTTAAATCCTAATGAGTTTATATTTTTTTTACCTGCATGCAACTTTCATAGTTTCATATTATAATACTTACACAGTATCAGTTCAACATTAAAAATTAATCAAATTATTTCCTTATAAGAAGACATAAATAGATAAGACTATACGAGATTTAGATATAGTCATATAGATGTAGTAATGTAGATGAAGTTTACTTCGTACTCTCATGGAGACATAAAAATAATATCTCAAGGTTCGTGAAAATTGGATAATTTCCAAATGAAAATTTCATGTGAATTATTTTACACTCACGACCCCAAATATATTATAATACATTAATAAAATAGACAGTATTATATATAGCAATTAACTATGTGTATTTTTTTATGCAAGTGATTGTAGGTATAAATTAAAAAAAAATAATACAAAATATACAATTAAAAATACTGTAAACTGGATGTATAAATCAATTTTTATATATAAATGTATATCTTCTGTAAACACCAAGGCACATAATGTTAGTAAAATTAACATATTTAAACGTTAGGAATTTTATATTTGAAACGAAGGAGGAAGTACATTGAACATTATCATATTTATCAGTGACTTATTTACGGAGTGGGAGGAATTTGGGGAGGCGGGATAGATTACCCTTGGCTCTAATAACAATCATTTTAGAGTATATTTTGGTGGTTTTTCAATTTTTGTAAATATAGTAAAAAAAAATTAATAAATTGATAGGTAATAACCAAAAATGTAACTGTTACTGCGCCGCCGCCGCAACCGAAACTCTGTGACAAGCAGGCCTTACTTACAGTCGTAAATTTGTAGTATCAAAACAATATATTTTTAGACTAAAATACCAAAATCACAATATAGGTATATTATTGAATAGTTTTATAGTGGTATATTGCACGTAATCAGTCTCTGTCGGCATTCTTTTTTATTTATTAAAAATAAACATCGGCAACACAGGCTATCATTAGTTACATAGTATATTTTACGCTATAGTATTATGAATACATAAGTATAAAACAAATTTTTTTTTTAAATACAGATAGACAAATTTGTTTGTGTGTGAAAATTGATTACGTATTATCATCTCGTCTAGGTTATGTTCATGATTGGGTCCAAGTGCGGTGTCAAGGTTGTTGATTGTATTTTAGACAGTCTGCGATTATGTGTTTAACGGAAAGTTCGGTTGTTTGGCATATTGGGGTTCAGGGCTCTCTGGGCATCAGGAAACCGTGAATATATCTGGACATTAGGAGTTAATAGTAACATTGAATTATATTGAGTATTTCAGTATTTGACAGTAATGGATCTGTTAAATTAGAATTCATTAAATTATCCCCTCCCAACTACCAACTACAGATCCAATTAGCTACCAGAATCTACCATCAAAGTTTGAGATAGAAACATATTTACTGATCCAAAAGACGATGAGTCATCACTGATGACAGGAACAAAAAAATATATATAAAACACATAAATGTAAAAAGTAAGAATTTTATATTATAAGTTCAACTCAGTCTATAATAATTTTCAATAGTAGAGTACTATAGACACAAATACACTATATATTTAATATATTATGTACTTTTAACTAATTTATAAAAATATATATAAAAATCTATAAATAATATTGTGAAATTATTTTTGTAAGAATAAAAAATCCATTCGTCTATATTTATAACGTAACGACGATACACCATAAATTAACAACACCTGCTTTAATTTTGAGGTACCTACATGAAATTCTTATCTAGTCATAATTAAGGCTCTGCGATACGCTGATGGTATACTCTATTGGCTCCGTGGACATTTCTGAATTAAATAAATTTAAATAAAATAATATTTGGTTTATCATGTTTATTTTATTAATAATAAGTAAGTAATAACACACATATTTTGTTTCGTAGTCGAAAACGATTTTCGGTGCGAGTTGGTTTGAAGGTTATGGTGCTTTTACCTTTTATATCGTTTATGATCCAATTATAAACAAACACATTGATAAAAAAAATCTTTTACGCGTAATTTTTCATGTATATTTTATGAGCATTCCAAATTTTTGGGCCTCTGTATAATTTTCTTAGTAACATAAAGGCTTTGCGAACAAATTAATTTGAGGACCATTATATATTGCTATAGAACATAATATAATATGTAGTAGGAAACTATAGGAAACCTCAAAAGGGTGTTGGGGGCAAAGCCCTTATGCAAAGCCCCCCCACATCCACGTACGTAATTCAATGACTCATCCCCTCCCTTAAACAATTCATAATTACGCCATTGTATAGTACATAATATCTTAAAAGCTAATACATTTCTTGAATAAATAAGAAAACCAAACCTTTTAAACAGGAAAGTTTTGAATATTGTTTTATTAAAAACAAAAAATATTTTTTAGCATTCGTTTTTTTATTAAACCACCCAAAGGCTTTTTTTATTATAGCGATCAATAATCTTTAACAATACATATCAAAGGTGTACACAAATATTAATGAATAAAAGGCATTAATAGCGTTGTTTTTTTTTTAAATTTATATTTCAATAAATTTATACAAAGTTACATAAATCATTAAAAACAACTGAGTAATAATAAAATACTGTACGGTCTCATCTAAACTTCAAAATAATATTATTTTTATTTTTAATCTAGAGTTTATACAATCTGTACATAAAAAAAAGTACAATAAGCATAAATGATTTTTTTGTTAAAATTATAATATACGTAGTAGCTTGAGTATCTTGAGGGAAGAACCAACCAGCGAAGGCACTTCGGTTCAAATAATATAGTTAAATAATATGCGTCAACGCTGTCCTCTGCCAAAGTCAATGTTAAGCACATAGATTATTAGAACGATTATGAAATGTATCTATACCCATACCTACTTATAGTATTTGTTAGAAAATTGAATAAAAATGTTTACAACATTCCGAAGAAGTACGCAAATGTAACTACTAAAATCATAATTTATTGTTATAAGGTTATTAGGATGTGGCGTACTAGTTCAATATAATCAAGCACTGTCCTACGTATTCCTGTATAGTCATATCCAATGGAAATAACCAACAAGTATATAGATACGCATGGTTATCATAATAATCATACAGAATACGAAATATTTCAAAAAATATGTTTTACGACAGTATTGGTCGTGTGCCATGGTGATTCTCAAGTCTCAAGTATAATCATGATTCACGAATTCGTTTTTAATTCATTTTAATGAATAATGGTATTAAGGTTGTTAAATCGCTTTTTTATACTATCGTTAGTACCGTTCATATAATATCCCGACCATAGGCGCAAATAGAGGGGGGGGGTATTTATGGGCTTATCCCCCCACCCAAATCTCAAACGCTATTAGGGCCCATGATCCCGACAGAAAAGGAAGTCGTATAGAAAGATTATTTAATAAAATAATAAAACGTTATTGATAAACATATATTAGATATATATTGTCGTTTTATACGATGAGTAATAATTAACAAAAAAAGGAATTATTGAACTAATATAGTTCCATCAGTGTAATAATAATACATGGCGCTTAAAACATAAACCTGATAGTGAAAATATATGAGCAGACACGTCATGAGAGCGCAGATGGGGTCGACCCTGTCCGCTAACTTAGTTAGGAGTGTGTGGTTTTCATAGAATCATAACAATGTTTGAGAGTAGTTAAAGCTGCTCCTTGAATTTCTATTTTTCGCAACGTACCGATTGGCCGACCAGTCAATTTGCCGACATCCGACATCCGACACACACACACATTATATTTAGTTAAAAATGAATTATACTTAAAAATATAATTTTTTTGTTGTCTTAAATTATTTGTATAAAGCACTAACATTGTTCAAGTCAACTATTAACTATATACACAAATATACCTAACCTTACGAGCTTCTGTTTACTAAATGAAAATCAGAAAATGCAACATTATTGTCAAGTATCCCAAAATACAAATCGTACCACTCTGCAACCTTATAATAATTATAAACGTTGTAAGAAAAAAATATATAATTTTACGTCAGTCAAATGTATAAATGTTATACTGTTCTTTTGCAAATGATAACCTTTCTTCTAAATTTCCATACATACATTTAGTTTTCATCTTTTGTTGCCGATTGCCGTATTTTTTTGGCCTATGAGGTGAAGTTCGAAGTTTGTTTGATGGTTTTTAAACTCTTTGAATAAAATAAAATGTTTGGCTTTAGTCTACCAACAGCTTTATTAAGAGCTGCATGATAAGAGATGCTAATGTGTAGTTTTATATTTTGATTATAGATTGTAATATGCTAGATTTCCACACACAAATTATTTAAATATATATTTTGTGAAATTAGGATTTGGAACTTTTTCCATTTTTCCCGGAGACCGAGTTCCGTGTCGGCGAAACGAGTAGTCGGCTAATTAATTGTGTGTCGGCAAATCGGACCTTAATCCCATTTTTCACCATCGTGCGTCCTTTGTTGGAAATAAAATTTAAAAAAAAATAATTTAAATTAAATTAAATTTTTATTTCGACCTATTTTTACTTTTTATGGTGCTCTAAGTCACTGAAAGTTGTAGCGATGTAGTGATACAGTGACTATACTTGACTACAGTGGCGTTATTTGGCGAGGGGAGGGGTTCAGGGTGTGCATTTGCATCAACCTTTTTTTAAAACGCCTTCTTTGGCCTGCTAACAATAAATATAAGCGCCGATATACTTCAATGTTTTATACATATACTTTTTTATATTTTTTTCAGTATTAAAAAAAAAAATATATTGTCCGAATGTTCAATTTCCAAGAATGTTTGATGTGGTTTAGTGGTCCCACAATATCATCATTGATAAAATTATAACACAAACATTGTGAAGAAGGGTACCCATAAAATAAATTTCTGGTTTTCTTAAGCTATATTATATATTTTGAGTATGCAGGGAGAAAAAATGTGTAGGTTAGGTTCGGTAATTTATTTACTAAGTGTAAATACCACCGTACACTGGTATCCACAATATAAAATAAATACATTAAAAGTACCTACACATACCTATATTCAGTCAAAAATAGTAACAATATAGTGATATTTTCATACTAATATATAAGTGACATATTAAATAAATTATACAAATATTCTACAGTTTGTGTCCCCCCCTTGCCCCCCCCCCAAAAAAAAAAAAAATTGAAATGACGCCCCTGATTGACTATGTGAACGTAGGTAGATTAATGGTTGATTATTATAACGTGTAGCTATGAAGAAACCGGTAAGCCTGGTTCTAAGCCCTAAATTCAATATTGCAATAAAAATATTTGATTATAGGTACTCGTCATAATATGCACAGTGAAACCTAAAAATAATATACTGCTCTAATTCAACAAAATCCCCTAGTTCAAAATCATTGATTTACCCGTCACCACGGAAGTAGAAAACGCTTAGAAATTATGGTCTTGCTCGCCGCAATAAAGTTCCGATTGTAATGAGTCGTTTCATTGTGAAGACTGAAGAGGGTGAAGAAATTAAAATTGATTATATATATATATATTTGAAACTATATTAAAACAATATCTCTTGGGTAGTAATATATCTTATGCGAATATGCGATTAAACTTTCTGAACTATACAACTACAAAGTTTATAACTTCATAAATATGTAAAAACGGTAGAGAATTAAGAAAAAACGAAATTCAAGCATAAATTATGGCAAAAAACCCATAATGAAATTGAACGCTAAATTCTTAAGTGTCTGTGTTACAATTATAAAAAAAAATGTATTCTTTGAATTGGCACGAAACATCGATGAAAATGTTGAAATCAAATATCATGTTCGAATGTTTTACACAAATATACAATACTTGACGTTAAAAAATATTAACTATACCTACAGTATGGCAGTATTACAATGTGTATATACATATAGTATATATCCATAGGCTATAATACATTTATTTTATTATTCAATTAGAAATTATACACATAACACGTGTAACTTGTAAAAAATTAACGTTTGATATACTATTATGCGGGATATTGTTGAATTATTATACATTGGTATGTTGTTTAATACGATATAGCCACCGATGTGTAGGGCATTTCGGATGGTTTATTATACACGCTTTGGACTGAAATAGTTTGGAAATGAGAAGACTGCCTCAGTATATACGACCAGTATAATAAAAGCGGCAACATATTGTTCACATCAGAGAAAAAAAATATCGTCGTCAAGACAAAGGATACTCTATATAATATACTAATCTACAATTAAAATCTAAAGCAGTCTTCTATAACGTATGTGTAATGCTAAAATTATATATTTTTTTTTTTGCTACGACATACGATCATTGAGAGCTCAGAGAAAGTCAAGAGTTCAACCCCTTAAATATGTCTGTTCTCAGGGTCGTTGCGTTCATAAATAAATTATAATTTGATGTGTTAAACATAACAAAATAGACAACAGTGCTATCAAATGTAATTAATAATTATATGATAATTGCGTAGTATAAGAATAATTGCGTTTCACATAATAATTTATAGTGTATATTATATTATAGCTACCTAATTAATGATTTGTCGCTTAATTAATACATATTTTTGTTTAAGCATGAAATTAAAAAAAAAATGGTAAAACAGTCGTATACATATTATATAAATAACATTTATATTTAGGTAGTACAGGGAAAAAAAATCGTCCACGCACAATTTTGAAGTATTTATAAAAAGTCTTCAATATTGCTTATGTTGAAAAACAAATGGCTGATGAGATCACTATTCATTATATATTTATACATAGTATAGGTACGACCAATTAACATTCTTTGTTTGAAATGGAGGATGTTAATGCAGTACAACTATGTATACACTGCAAAACGCACGATAAATAATTATTTTGCTGAATACGTATTATTTACTTATATGATTTCCATCGGCCATCTCCAAGGACATGGCATTATAATGGCATAGGTAGGCAGTACTTACGATAATATTAACTTTAAGTTCTAAATAAATATGAAATGTATACAGGATGATTCACCAAGCACGATCACCCGAATTTTTTAATTTAATGATGAATTTCGAAAGTGTCATCAATGGGTAGCTTTTTTATTCAAATTGTTCATGTTTTCTTTTTATATAGTTCATACTATTGTGCCTGCTGGTACAGATTGTGTATAAATATTAAATAATAATAATAAAAATAATAATAAAAAAATTATGAATTTATTCAAATTATGATTTTTAAAATTTTCAAATATACTTAAAGACCAAATTTTAAAATTCTCAAGATACCAAAATGAGATCGATTTCTCGGATATTTTGGTATGGTATTCACGTGTGTATACTGCAGTTGTTACATCGTATATATAGTGCGGTGTGCAAAACGTTTTAAATTGTACTACGACAAAGTCCGGAAGAATTCATCTTTTAATATCTTACAATATTATATTATAATATAAACGTATATTACAATATTATTGTAGCTCACACAACAATCGAAACGAAAAACAAAACATCTTGAAATAACCGACCTCTTTTTTTTTAGACGCACACGTGATACACCGCGCATTTGTGTACCTAAATATATCTGGCCGCATCACCGACGACGTGCGATACTTAGGTAGAGCGGCGACAGCCGACAGGCGAGAAAATCACTTTGCACAACTTGTATGCGTATAAGTACCTCGTAAATTGTCTTTAGACCGATTCTGACCAGCGTATCATAATTTATAATACATTGTACTACGTCAACCAATCCGAATAATTGCGTATATTATTGTACTCAGAATTCCAGAGGACTGACATAGTGACGTGCGTTCTATAAACCAGACCGGATCGAAGAACAATAGACGAGCGCCATAATAATATAGTGTTCTGTGTAATTATTAATATACATTTAAGTACGTCAATTCTTTATTATAGATAATAATTATTATCTATAATAAAGAATTATTATATACCTAATTATTATATGCGCATTATATACCTACATATTATATATTATTATGTACACAATATAATATAATATATGTTACGTGTGTGTAAATTACGTTTTTCGTTATTCGCCAATTTCTGAGGAAAAAATCATTGTCAATAGAATATTAAAATATACACTTCAGGGTATAGTTGGCATTTTGAGAGTGAGGAATCACAAGGGGGGGGGGGCAGTTATAATAGGCCAGAAATAATATTGAGAGGAACTATTATCATTTTAAATGGGTCAGTAAATTGTGATTAATTTTTGCCCCCCCCCCCCCCACAATTAGAGCTAAGTGCCGCCTATGCACTTGAGCCCTCCCCCTCCCAACACAAATATCTATTAAAAATTATGATTTACGAGCAATTCAAATATTTTGATCTTAAGAGTTTCTTGACAATAGACTTGGTTAATTAATCTTAGTAATCTCCAAGTTGAATTCTGATGGTTTACGATAAAATGGTATAATTATTAAGTCATTTTAGCCGCTTAGGTATACATTTTTGGGTATAAACGAGTTAATTTTAACTTTTTTGAATTTCATTTTCATTTACTTAGTTTTTAACTTTACTGATTTTTATTGATATAAAATTAATAAATAACGAGTTATTTTTGATCAAATCCAAGTTACATTAATTTATAAATAATTACATAATAAATAAAACACAATTATTATTACTTTTTATTATTTTAAATCATATTACTGAATATTTATATATTAAAACATAAAAATAATTAACTTAACTCAAGTTAGAAAGTTAATTGTGATTGTCCTTATAACTTAACTGAGTTAAAATAAAAATTAGGATAACTATTAACTTTAAACTTTTTCAAATCAACTTTCTATCAACTTAACTTTACTCAATTAAAAATTATCATTAACTAGCCCAGGCTTGCATTTTTGCCTCTAATATTTACTCTTCATATTACATCAATGGCATATTTCACGTAGGGGTGATAGAACTGATTCTATGAAACAGTATAATACATATTTTGTTTGACTTTATCTTGATGATAAGCATAGATTAAAATCCAATTACACAATGTTATAAATTTAAAGAACCCAACACACATTTTTAATTACAGTGATCAATGAAGTACAAGGGAAAAACAAGAGTGCCAAAGACTCCGAGTCCACAAGTGGCAATTTTACTGTGGGTTTGGATCATCATCATCGTGGATGCATTAAAAAAATCACAATATCACAATGAGAATCATACATGCAAATTCTTAAAGATTTTATAGAATTTGCCGTTTTTTCGCTCCTACACCCCTTTCCTACCCCTTTGCAAAGAAATGTGTCTAGAGATGCCACTGATTCGTATCGTATTATTTATTCGATGCAAATAGATAACTAGGTGAGGTAAATACTCGAAAACGATTGCGGTTGTGCCTACGTAATATACACTCAGACGCTCTTAATATAATATATTATATGCATTGTAGAAGGGCGCCGTTCGAAACATGTGTGTGGTTTTTCGCTTTTTTGTTCACAAGTCGCAGAAAAACGAACAATGCCTATCCGCGAAAAACTGCCGCAAATGAAATGCGCAAAAAAATGTATAAATAAATATATCGAATCTCGAAGATATACACGTATATTATATGTCTATTGTTATATATGTATATAATGCGTGCATTGTGCATATAGATGAAATACTTTTTGTGATATTCGCTGCACAGATGCCAAGTGCCAAGTGGAGTTGCCATAATTTATAGCGTGCCGCCAACGGAGACTATTCGGAAAAATATAAATAAAAAATAATGTTCTCATCGCGATTTATATTAGTGCATTAATTATATTATACGATATAATATATTATGCCTTCACCACGTGTAACGGAAAAAAAAATTTGAATACAGGAAAGAAAGAAAAAACATCCGATAAGTGCTCGCGACTGCCGACCGCGGTCTGTTATAGTGATCTACGTTGTGTTGTATAATATTATATTATTATATCGACCAGTGCGTATAATACACGCCCACGCGCGTATGGCGTATTATATTATAAAATTATGTAATTACGCTTGCCACGATCGTGAGATCGTCTCGCGACCAGGCGGCGTCACCAGGGACGTGCATTTAGGATGGGTAACATATCTGTTGGTAAATAGTTTGTTAAAGAAATGTATATTATTGAATATAATTTTAGACCTGTATAATATTATAAATTTTGGCCATAACCACATAACTTAGTAAAAATGGTATTCCTAACGTTAACTTTTTGACCGTTGTTCTGGGAACTTACACATGCTCATCACAAACAACGAGCTCGTAAAACATTAGTAATTAAGTACGCACCTCGCGGGGTCTGCTCGCGGGATTGCCCACCTGAAAATATACTGATTGCATAATCACAAGCCAGTCTCGTGGGCAACGCCGGTCAGGATGGCTATAATATGATATATATAAACGAACGTGTCCTGACTGACTCACTGACTGATCAACGTAGAGCCTAATTAATGATAGCTCGAGGCTTGCAATTTTCACGGTATCTTTTATATTATATTAATCTCATAAGTCTAAGATATTTTTCGGCAAGATATTATAGACGGGAAATAGTGATGCACAAATATTTTACACTCGGACGAAGCCGGGCTAATATATATACATATATAAATATAAATGTGAAATGAGTTTTACTAATGGCTAATCTCAGAAGCTACTGAGTACTGAACCAAATTTAATACAATTTATATCAGTAGATTCCTTGATACTCGGGAGGGTATTTTTAACTCCTTATTTCAACACCTTTAGTGGCCCACACGCACAATTCGTTTTGGTACACGAAAATCGAATAATTTTTTGTTTATATATATAAGATTGCAGGCTGCAGCCATTAGTAATATATAAATAAAAGAAAAAAAGACCCCCTCACCATGCGTTGCTGACATTTTTACATAAAAGAAAATAATATTTGATTCATTGTTTGTATAGTTTGTGATTCAAATATACAACAAAAGACAGTATCCTTATGTTTGTATGGATAATCTTATAGACTCAAAAACTACTTGTCCGATTTTGACCAAAGTTTCAGAGATTGTTCTTATACGAGAAACGAGGAAAATGTTGATAGTATAGTTGTTTGAACAATTCGAAAATACATGTTCAAATTTATACGTAGTGCTATATTGTTTATATTATATAATCCACCACAGCCCACAAGCAGATTGCCCACCGGCCCCCGGTAGTCAAATAATTCGAATTAGTTCACAAAGCGAGGTACACCGATGCTGCAGATTTGTCTGTGAACTGGGGTACACAAAAACCGATATAGCACTGTATTTCATGTATGTCATTTTTTTCTCGGGTGAGGTCTGGTATATACAGCTCGAATATATTATTATATTATTATGCAGTAGGTAGCTGAGGTGCCAGGTATTGAACATTTCATGGGAGCGAACTATTTTGTAAACATATGTACTGCAGTTTTACCTAAATCTTACCATAATATATTTCCTATTTTTATTTTCCTTAAATTGTTCGCTAAACAATTATTACTAAAATATAGTTATTTGTTGTTTTATATGTTATAATACAGCGATGGCAAACAGGATTTGTTCAACGTGCCAATTTATGACACAATTCAAAAAAAAATTTCAATTTCATGCCACTTATTATATTTGCTAACACAGAGAATTTGTATAAAATATAAATGAAAAATAAATGATAATAATGTAGAAAAAAATTATTAAAAAAATCAACTTTTATTGATTGTTAGAAACATTTTAGTCATTTTACTTCATATTACTTGAAAGATTCTTTTATGTCTGGTTGCGCCGTTGCGCCGTTGCGCTGTTGCTTTCAAGGTATATAAATATATATTATATAGACACATGAAAGTCTTTCAGGGCCATCGACAATTTCTCTCGTGCCACGCGTGCCACTTATTTGTCATCCCTGTTATAACATTTATAATATGAGAACTATGGGCGGAGCTGAGCTCCGTCTTATCAAGTTCAGGGGAGCCCCAGAGGCCCCTGTACACGGTGCTGGTAGCCGTTAGGTAGTAGAGATCGCGATAGAAACTACATAATGGCGCTAGTATAGCACGGCAGCTATTGTCATAAGCCACCATTTTGCGCGTTATCTTCGCGAATGCAATGATATAATATTATATTAAAATACTGCACATAAAGATTTATTATTATGTATAATATTATTCGAAAAACGTGCCACGTGAAATTTTGGTTTTCAAGGATAACGGGTTTAAAGTAAAATTTGTGGGGAACGAGTTGTGAAAAATAATATATGTATCTAATGATATGTATATGAAAAAAAAATCGTGATTTATAAGAACGTCATTGGGCATTGGCTCTGGAAACATGTCAGTGCATTCGTATGTATACATATATATATATATATTATACAACACATCTATACACAACTCAATGTTATTGTAATACATCGCATACAAAATATGCGTATATTATTGGCCCCTCGATTGTGTTATACATATACGTATTATTTACTAGGCCACCGCATGCGGTTGCAATAATTTACGCTGCACCGGCTCATTAAAATGGCACCGCGAAAGAAAAAGTAAGACAAATAGATATACCCACACACACACACAAAACATACTGTATATAATGTATGTATTATATATATTATTATGCGGGTGTAAATAGTAAATACGATGGGTCGGAAGTTCGAAACCACAATATAAGTATATACCTACCTACATATGTATTATTATATCATACTTGTGTACGCTGCGGCGACGGGGGGACACGTGAGACGTGAATTATAATATATTGTTGCTATTATTATTTTTGCAATCATATTATATACACCGATTGCACCGCCTCTGCACGTATAAATGGTATTTTGCCGATCACGTGGGTATAGGATATGCATCGCGTATAATTACTCGTAAGTACTATATATTATGTACCCAATGCCGGAAGTATGGCGCAGAACTTGTTTATAGACGCGAAAATCACGCCCCTCTTCCATATTCGACGACGTGTATACGGACCTGCAGAGTGCAGACGGTATATTTTGGTATATTTTCGCGTTTACGCTGCACACGATAATAATCTACAGTATAGTATATTAATACACCTTATATATTATGTACACAAATGTTATATGCACTGAGTGATTCTTAAATGTAAATACTCGTTTTCTCTTTCAACGTTCTTGGAAATATTGTTTTTTTTTTATTTATATAATTAAAGTTATAATTTTAAAAATATATTAAATTGCAGTATAGGTAGGTTGATATTATAATATATATTATAAATAATTAATTACTTGTTCGGAAATAGTTTTATTTATGTGTTGACATTTATAGAAAAATATGCCGCATCAGAATACGAATTTAAATATGTATGCTAGCTGTCATTAAAAAAAAAAACTTGAAACTTATAATATGTTAAAAAATAGTAGCTATACCTACACAATATTTTAGAAAAGGTTTTACGACATGCGTGATTATAAGATAAAAAACTTCAAAACAATTAGAAAAGATTAGTGTTTACCTTTAGAAGAACCACCTTGAATATTATAAGTAATAAGTAGCTATATAGCTATATAGCTATATAGCTATTTTAGTATTTTCATAGGTAGTCTATCTATGATACCCACCGCGGAAGTCCTTTCATTGCAATATATATTATTATACTTCCATCTTAAAATGCACCTAAATTTATGCGTTTGCGTGATAAAATGTGTAACGAATTACCAACTGCGCTCTATAATATAGGCAGTAGGTACCTGTACACTGTGCAGTACCAATATATTGTACGAGCGCTTTTTGCCACTTTGCTGCAGTAATGTCCGTCGTGTGCAATGAGCATTACTATTGTATAACACGTATAACAACGTCAAAACAAAATACCTACGTGTATACATAGATTATTATGTCAGTAATTCGTCTGCACAACTTAGGACACACGACAGTGATAATATTCTCGTGTCGAATGTCGATATAGATAATAATACCGCTGATTATATTATATTACACGTATAATACGTACCTATACCTATATGTGATGATACTTAAATACGATTACGCATATTATTATATAAGTACTGTTAACTTAATATTGAACCTATGTCCTAATATATAATCACGTTGATGTGCCGAACGTTAATACGCGTAGGTAATATAGGTTATGAATTATAATAATGTGTAGAATTCAAATGTACATATAATAGGTATATAATGCACGGTCGTACGGACATTGCAGCGCAACCTATATACACGGAAAATTGGCGTGTGTCTTTTTATATTTACGACTTCATCGACTATAATAATTGTAGATATAAGTATACAAGTACATTATGTTATGCGACTAAAATGTATTTTTACTTTTGCTTTTTAAATTTTTTTATTATTTAACAATTTTTAGAATTGATTCATAAAAATAAATTTATAAGGTATTTAAATAACATACGATAATAAACAATAATATTATATGATTTAATTTAAATTTTTTTAAGTATTATTATTAATAAAAACAAATTATTCAAATAAAACAATATGATATAATACATGAAACATAGTAATATTATATTTTATGTGTGATATAAATGTAAGGATTTACTGGGAGTATAAAACAATTAATATTTTTTTATCATATTAATTACCTATTATTATTAATATTAGAGATGTGGCTATAATAATATTTACCTATTTATTTGAACACATGATTTAATAGAATGCTGAATGACATTTTGAATTGCAAAGAAGTCTCGCTCCCTGCATTTTTACTTTGACATTTGTTTGTTTTGGAAAGTTAAGTACAAGTGCAACGATCGTGTATCCCTGTATGACCCTGTCCTTCAAAGCTTGGGGTATGCAAATGCTTTTTCTCGCAATGAAATTGAAGATTCCGGTACATCGTGCATACATTTTTCTTTACACACTGTGAATTGGTTTTTGCTGTATAGTTGTTGCAGTTTTCCCTCAGTCAAACCATTTTCATAGAATTTATCTTTCACTGAAATACAATTCAATATATTTATATAGTTATAAGACGATATTAACCTATTAATAAATTATTATCTAAGAGTATGACGCTAACCAACACACCGTAAGTATAACTTCGTGCTCTATCTACGTCCGGAATTTCAACTTTCACTGACTCCTCGATATTTTCATGATAAAATAGTTTTTTTTAGACATTTCCGCCACTGATTGTAGTTTTTAATTTTTTTTTTAACGTTTCCTGTCTATATTTGCTTAATCAGTTGTTTTTTTTTTTTGATTCTGTATGTTTTTTTTTTTTTGATACCATATTTTCATCAACTTTATTATCATTATATCTACTTTATATTAGATATATAGGTACAATGAAGAAATATTATATAATATTATATATCTTTATTATATTACGTTAAATAGTAGGCTGGCGATACTAATTGTCACAATGATAATAACTCTAAAACTAGATGGTATTTATGTTGGTTATTTAGTTATATGTACCTACTGTACATTATCACAATGAAATTAGGTAATCAATTATTATTTCAGTTTGGTACCTATTCAGCCCGATTGTAATCACATGACGAATTTTAAAACGAAAAAGGTAAATTTTAATTCTGTGAGTAATTTTTATCCGTAAATACATTTAATATTTGCCATTTGTAAACTATATATAGCTAACGTTGTAATTGTTAACTTGAAAAATAACTAGTGTATTAACGTATACCTATTTTGGTGGGTAATTTTCGTTGGTATTGAAAAGTATTTTAACTCATTAAGTTAATTTGTTATCAAAAAGTAGATCGGGGTTCGTTATTGAAAATTAAAAGGGGCTAGTTGTCACATGTATTTAAAAGGTTCAGCCTAAATCATATGTTTACATTTGTTAAATTTATTAACTTATAGTTTTTTATTTATCTACTAGTTGATTTGTATCGAAAAATCCTAAAATTGACACAAATTTGACATTGAAAACTATAAGTTTAATTTTAATGTGGTTTATTGATTTACCTAGGGCAACTAACCCCGCGTGGTAATGATGTGATCACAAACCCGGAATTCTGGGAGTAATTTGTCACAAATTCTTTTTCTTTTATTTTTTTAACAATTTAAAAATGTATTCCAACTTAATATTAGAGTTTGATTTTTTTTTTGTTTATTTTAAAGATAGTATTTTGAATAATGTGACAAACAGCACTTGGAAAAAAAATAGTTTTCTTAAAGAAAAAAATCAAATGGTAAAAACTGTGACAACTGGCCTCGGTCTCCCCTGAGATTTATTGGCTCTATAATGCATCTTGAAGTTCTTCTTCGGTTTTAATTTTGAAAATATGTTTTTAGGAAGTAAAAAATATATTCAATCGATTTTATTATATTTTATAACATTATTAATATTCTTAAAGATAAATTGTTTGTTATTTAATTTTTTTTTTTAATTGAATAAATTATTAATACATTAATTTAGGAATAACTATAAAAATTCTTATATAATAAAAAAATTGTATTAATTGTAAAAAGAAAACATTTTTTTATTCATTGTTCACATTTCTTGATATACCTAATGGTATTATTAACGTAATACGTTTTGTGTGCACCTACCTTTTTTTCTTCAAATTACGTACCGCAATTATACGCATCGGATGACGAAATACGCATATATGTACAACTGTATAAGCCTTGGCATCTTATTGGATTTTTTAAATATTTAAAATTTTAATTTAAACGGGTTGCTATATTTCTACGAAAAAGAAACTCGTCCCATCGTCGTCCGACACGTGTAAAAATGACCATGAAGTAAATTCGATAAAAAAAAAAATCCGTTCGCGTGTTTGAGGCGGCCGCGTATCGAGTAACTGCTCTTATAGATTTTTATCCAATAAAATTCAAAAACAGTGCTGCAAAACATAAAACGATGTACCTACGGATGATATTATTCTATTCTTAATATTAGTCCTCAATATAACTTCTTTGTCCGTTCTAAAAAAGGAAAATACTACTTTTTATGCGGTAACATGATTTTTGTTTGTGTATTTTATAACCTCGTGCCCTGTACCTTAGTCAATACTTTTTGAAGAATTCTTTGTATTTCGGAATGTTTTTAAATCCAACAGTTTATTTTAAATTTTTTTTTTTTATAACTTGTTTTACTGTACTTTACCAATGAATATTGAAATCACCAAGATAATATAATATACCTGAATTATATTTGTATACCGGGTATATCTTATGTCATGGACCATGGTTCACATGGTTTTTTAATAACTGGATCCAAAATGACAAAATATGGAATTTTAAAAAGATGATTTTTATTTTTACTTTTAAAATCGTTGTACAACAGTTTTAAAAATGTTAACACCCATTTGTACCAATAGCAAAATCAACTTTATATTTTATGAATAGTAACAACTATGTTTTTGATGGATTCAGGTATAAAGTGGTCATTTTTCTGCAGAACGTTTTATTGTCAAATCATCGATTTTGGTTCACTTTTTTCCCCAATAATAACTTTGCATATAGGTATCTACTTTAAATAGCTTAAATTTGAATACTTAATTATGTGACTTAGGTAAAAATATTATTTGATAATATACATAAGTGACATATTTAACACGTGCCAATATGTTTATTGCAAATTATTATTTTTATAGAATGTCGGACAGTTGTACCCGAATCATGAAAATCCAAGCAAGTGATATCGGGCGTTGTAGACTTATTGAATGACTTCTCCGAGTTCAAACCACCATCCACCTGATTTATACCGATATACTTTTTTCCTTGAGAATGAATAAAAAATAGTTGCTTATTAAACTCTTAACGACAACATATACCAATGATGGACATATACAAAAAAAAAAACATTATTTGATGAGTTCTGTAAATTGTAATATCATATTAGGATAATTTTATTTAAAAAATATTCGTTTAAGAAATTTAAGACTGCTTATTTTACTACCTAAGAAGTAAATAGTATGCAGTTTGAAAAACTGAATTTAAAAACTAAATAATAATAATTTTACTTTTTATTTGTGTAACCAATACATTGAATTATCATTACTAATTTAATTTAACTATTTTCAAACCATTTATAAATGAAAAAAAAATAACTGAAAAAAAATAGTCAATACCAATATATATATAGGTACCTGTACAATGTGTTAATTACAGATTTCAAAGTGAGTAGATTGGCTACATGGATTACAGAGGTTACATAGTATTGTATTATCGTAAGCTCTTATACTTATATAGGTGTGTTTAGAACTATTTATCACATTTAACCATGTGTAATTTTTTAAGAGATATTATATAAAAATATATAATTAGTTCCTCCGCTAAATAAAAACAACTAAAAAAATCGTTTCCAGTTAATTTAAATTCGCAGGCCTACTCATTGCCAGTAAGTGGCTCAACACGTAAATATGTATAGCAGGATAATATTTAAAATTTTGTAGCCATCTACCCAAAAGATGAATGAAATGTTTTATAAAATGTTTGATTTGAATTTATAAAAAGTTATGAAGTCATATTAAATTAATATAATATAATTTAAAAACAATTTATTTAGTCCTAGTAAATTCAGTTTATTGCAATTATTTCAATTAAACTGTTAATGAACTTACTAAACTTTAGAGGGCCCTAATTGCAGTGAATCAAAATTGACAATTTGACTATAATATGTACAAAAATATTCTGGACAAATATGGCAATCAGGATCCAATAAAAATACTTATTACCATGTATAAAAATATTTAATTTTTATGTTGGTACAAGCGTAAAACAACATAATAATATATACACCCTGTACACACCTCATGTATCGCATATTTGTAGTTATATGTGTAAATGGGCCTTATGCCCCACACGAACATATTTATTAACATTATTAGTAGATAATGGGCTCCATCATTATCTACTTGAAAAAAAAATGAAAAATATATATGTTATAAACACGCCATGGATCTTTATTCTTTACATAGAATAATATATTGACATTTCGAGTCGATAAAACAAAAACACAAAAGTATCTTATACGAGTATACGACATCAGGTTTTACTAGTATTTAAATTGTACTGTTGTAACTAAATCGTTATGCATTGTGCGACACGTGTATAAATAATGTACAATGCACAATATATTATGAAGTTTGTTGCGGTGATCTTTATACGAGAAATATCAACGGAATGAGGCTATTGGTCGTCCAAAAAATACTATATATACGTGGGCTGCGTAAAATTCCGTATATTAAATAGTTTTTGTTTAGTGTTTTCTATGTATTAGATTCTCAAAAGGAGAAAAGAAAAATGCGACATAAATAATAACGAACGTGTCAGTCCGTCCGTCCAAACGTCAATGATGGCGAACCGCTTCGAGGGTGGTGGTGACAGTGTACGCACCACGTAAATCGTTTTCTCCAGAAGGGCTGCAGTGAATGTAATATTTTGACGCAAGAACCCTCGACAGCGCACATACTCCGCAATTTTTTTAGACGAGAAAGACGACGTATCGTGGCGGACGGTCGCATATTATAATATTGTACATGCGATATGTCGACGACGTCCTTAGAGTACCTACTTACCTAAATATATATAATATATATATAAAGGAAAAAAATTGTTTATAAATGTACATTATACCTATATAATAATATATTGTGCGAGTATATTATTATTTTCGCCCCTTTTCCGCTATGCCAACTCGAGACCGGTCGCCTTCAATTTACCGTCGTAATAATAAAACTACCTGTGCAGTATAATAATATAGTATTCGCACGCGTATAATACTTGCGAAGTATAGGGTATAGTGGCGCGGAGTGGCTACCTCAAGTCAAACAGTAGGTACGGTATATTGCGAGACGGATTAATAACGATTTCACGTCATCATCATTCTCATCAAACACAAAAAATACATTATTCGAGAATCGGGATTAATGAAAAATGATTTAGTAATAGGATCCGACGACGTCAGTGGATAGAGACCGATCCCGTCCGATGCCCAATTCCTACTATATACACAGGATGATTCGCCAAGCATGTTCACCCCCATTTTTCTTAAATAGTGCAGTTTTTCAACTTCTGATTTTTGGAAATTTTAAATATAATTAAAAACTATATTTTCAAATGTTTGAGATTTTTTGGTACTACTACGAGAGGGTCTTGTAGAGATTCAAATATGTGGTTTTTTTTCAAATAAGAACCGGAGCCTGTTTGTCAGCCAAAGATATTTTATATTATACAGATATTTGATATTATTACTAATAATACGATGGCTGTAAGTTGAATTATTATTATTTGTATTAAAAAATATACGTCTTGAGAAATCTACGATTCTGATGAGCGAAAACGGTCTGTCAGCCTATATTACTAAGTATATTTTATGATATTATTGCTGTTAAAGTATATAATTAATTTAATATTAGTGATACAGTTATAAGTTAAATTAATTTTTACCGAAAACATTGTATTTGAAAATGTCATTTTGGGTATAAAATAAAATAATATACTATAAAAGATTCAACTATCTACGATTTTTAAATTACAACAAAATAAATAAAATCGTTACCTATTCTTTTTTAAAATAATATCTAATTTATGGTCTAAATTTTAATTTAAAATGCCAATAAAAAAAAATTGTGATAAGAATTTTTTTTAGATTTTATGATTACAGTATGAAATACTTATGATACACCTTGTATTACATTTTCAAGCCTTATAGATATGAATTGAAAATTTCATACATTTTTTACTAATACTAATACCTTCTAAATTTATACGATTTTGAACTTCAAATGCTATAATAAAAATGTGTGCTAATATATCTTTAATATTTTTAAATTCATAAAATAAAACTTAAAGAACTTTGTGTCACATTTTCAAGGCTTTTGACCAACCTAAAAATTATTTATCGACAAAAAAATGAAAAAAACTAATAAAATTCAAAAATTGCTAATACCATTAAATAGCAAAAAAAGACTCAAAATAATTTCGTGTACAGAAAATGCTATTATAAATATGTTTTTAAAAACTACTGAGGATTTTAATTATTTAACCTCTCAATAGTACCTACCAACTAAATCCCCCCCCCCCCCCCCTAAAAGATACTGAAGTTGAAAATCGATGAATTTTTTTACTCGGAAAAATGTTAACAGGCAAAAGAAAAACACACATCATTATAATATCAATACATTCAACAACGCTCCATTCAGAATCTAAAAAATAGATATGAGGATTTTAACATTTTAGAAAATACCCAATTAATGTTAATCTATTAATCTTTATAATATTACAGTAAAGTATAATAAATACTAGATCCAATATATTACACATATTTCATACTTAGGATTATTATTCTTAGCTCGTAAAGACATTTTAATAACTGAGAAACTATACTTAAATTGGTACATCTTGAAATATGTACCTGGTACACCAACATTTTCAAAAAAAATTATGTAATAAATAATTTTTAGTAAAAAAAAGAAAGGGGTTGTTCTCATTTTAAAAACTCCTTTAGTACTAGAAATCTCGAGAATTTTAAAATATGGTCTTCGAGTAGGTAACTACCTAGGTATGTTTAAATATTTAAAAAATCAGAATTTGAATAACTCAAAGGAAAAAATGGTGAAGGGGGGGGGGGGGTGGTTTGAGAGGATGAGCCTGCCTTATGAATCACCCTGTATAACAATAACAACAGCGCAATTAAAACGCAAACACTGCAAATGTATGTTCTGTTATATTTATAACGAAAAAAATGATAAACACACCAAAATTCACATCGAATGCGCCGTATATATGACATAATGTCTATACGAAAACGACACGACCGTCTATAATATGCGTGTAATATACCGTCCGTCCGTCATAACAACGCGATCGATATATGCGTGGTGTATACCTATAAACGTTCACCAATAGTGTCATTACAACAGCCACATAATATCCGTATGGTCTACCGATGTGCGTACTGCACATTGTTTTACGTATATTATGTGATTGTGTGAGTGTGTGTGGCCGGTCAAATTTAATCAAGATATGTAACCTAAATAGCTTTGTCGACGCAGCGTACAGTGTTGTATAATATAATAATATTATAGTTGTCGTGTAGTCCGCATTTGCAAAAACGCATAAATTTATTGCAATTGACAGTAAACACTATATTATTATACATATACGTTGTATATTATTATACATAAACACCTACTGCTGGTGGTGGTGCTGTTTCAAGTATTACAACTGCTGGCGGTAGGTAGTATTTGGAAAAATGAAAAACTCTTTCGAAAATTAGATACCATAAGGCCATAATTTTCTCCTTCATACTACAAAATATAACCTATCGAATATAATGTGTAATGAAATACTATATAATATAATATAGGTCAACGCCGGCATACGCGATCTAGCGGCAGAGACGGAGGTGTTGTCCCTGCTGCCGCGCCCGTATATATTATATTATATTGACGTGAAGCCGTGAACATTGCCCGGACGAATATTATCATTTCGTTTTCATAATCTTTTCTTTCATATTTTTCGTATCGATCGCGTACCCGGATAGCTGTTGATGCCACACTATGCAGTATGCACATAAAATTTCGACGGGATTTTGATGGTATAGGTATACCTATTATAAAATATTATCGTTGCACGCCCACAGCAGTTATTTTGCGCATCGTATACAATCGTTGGATATCGTTGTTTTGAGAAAATAATTTGTATTATAATATTATTATAATTTCACACGGTGTATTAAAGGTAATGTCCTGCCGAGCAATTTTTTGTGTACAAAATAAAGTTTATTATACATTACTCGCATCTTTATTTTTTCTGAAACTATATTAGCACCGCCTTTTCCAGATTATTGAATGTATAGTTGCGTATACTGTATGATGATTTCAGGCTAAAAAATATAGAAGAAGACCGTTAAAAAAAATGGTTCATATTGCATAATATAAGTATACCCCCTGCGCAGTATTCAACATTTCAGCATATGCAGCCGACGACAAGACGACAAGAGATATCGCCGTCGTCGGGACCGGAATTAGACACGCTTTTTTTTTATTCAAATCAATAAACATCCACACCCTATCTGCAACATATATGACAAATCACGCTCTGCACCATGGAACACACGTATATAGTATATTATATACATTATAGAAGAATGCTCAAAATATGAAGCTTGGCGAATGGGTACAAACTACACATACAATATCGTGTAATATTATTCCCGCGGTGTAGGGTGTATCTTATATTTATATTGTATCATATTATATATAAGTACGCGTCATATATAGAGAGGCGCCTGAAAAGAAATGAAATCAATCGCGTAATATTAATCAAGAGCTGCCGTCAGGGGTGGTTTCAGAGACTTGGTTGGGGGGGAGGGCTAATAGTTATAATTTTCACAAAACTTATAAAAACAAATACAAAACAATAATTTCTACAACACAAATTCAAGTCTTTTTTACTTAACTAGTATTCTTGTAGTCCATACAGATAGCAGATACATGCTACAAGTCATACACCGACGTACCTCCAATCAGTGGCGTAATTAGGAATTTGGTTTGGGGGGGGGGATATACGTTTTTAGCAAACATGAATGGTCATTATCAATACTTTGATCAAAATGTTAACGGTAAAATAAAAGTTTGGGGGGGGTCCATCCCCTAATCACCCCTTAATTACGCCCCTGCCTTCAATAATTACATACTTTTACGTGTCTATAATAGTCGATACTATAATATGTTTTTTTGTTAGCAATATACAATTTTTTAGAAATATGGGTTTTGGGACTTGGGGGGGCGGCCCCTAGCCTTCTCCCTGGCCACCATTGACAGATCATTGAAACGGTCAGGGGAAATTTATAAACACAGAATGAGCGAGCGGGATGATACAATTTTTGGACGGATCAAAATGCCGCCACTGAATAATATTTCATGGAATGTATAACGAAGTTTCCTGGTGACATATATTATTATTATTATTATACAAGTACGAGGAACATACTATTCGGTGTGACGGATATACGTATGGACGATTGTAAATTCCATAGATTTATAGGTAGTTGATTTTAGGGTTAGATTTATAACATGTAAATTCCGCAGATATACACGAGTGTATAGGTAAATAATATAATATTATATTATATTATTCAAGTTTTTCTTCCGCAGCACGGTAAGACTACACTCGCCAGTCAAAGAAAGAAATAGCTCATATATAAATATATATAAACGTCAAATGCACAGAGCCCTATTCAATGGGGAGAGGGGGGGGTTCTAAGGAAAGGCAGCCCCGGGCCCCAACATA
Source organism: Metopolophium dirhodum (assembly GCF_019925205.1). Classification (NCBI taxonomy): domain Eukaryota; kingdom Metazoa; phylum Arthropoda; class Insecta; order Hemiptera; family Aphididae; genus Metopolophium; species Metopolophium dirhodum. Next base: position 22,787,085 of record NC_083563.1, on the reverse strand, counting down.
AATGTAATATAGTCATATACGTTTTATTTATACCAATTAACATTAAATTATTTATTTATATCTTAAAAATAAATTGAATATAAAAAAAGGCGGGCAAGTGGATGTCGCTCTGCTGTACAGTAGGTTACAAGTGGGTCACTGTAATGGATGATGTTAAATTTGAATTCAATGATATAATATTTAAATCATTGTATAAGAAAAACGATTCTGAGCGAAAACGGTCAGTCAGCCTATGATATTACTAAGTATATTTGATGATATTATTGTGAATAAAGTAATTTATATATAACCTATTTTGAAATCTTGTTTTAAATTTTCAATCCTTAGCTATAAAATGTGAACATTTTATAAATTTTTAACTACAAAATAATTATTAAATTTTAAATTTGATAAATTTTTTCAAAATTCGAACTTTAAATGCTTATAAAAAAAGTTGTGCCTATGTATTTTTAATATTTTTCAACTGCTATTGTAACAATATATCAGGAACCTTGCATTAAATTTTCACGCTTTTTTACCCAACATATAAAATTTTATTGATATTTATAGAAAAAAAAACTAAAAAAATTGAAAACTGACTATGTCTGTAAACAACTCAAAAAGAGTCAATTTATTTTATAAATTTTATCGTGTATAGAAAATGCTAATACAAACATTCAGTGAAATTTTCAAGTATCTACAGTCATTTGTTTTTTAATTACAACAAAATAAACGGACCCCCGAAATCCATGCTGCAGGTCGATTAATAATAATACGATAGTTTTTACTTGCTGGCTACTAATAAACGATGTTTGTTTTAAACTATCGGCGACGGCCTAGGACGAAATTCGGAATCGGCTCATTTGCAATTTATTCTGACTACCTACACGCGAACAATATTTACCTGTGAAAATGGCTGAATCGCATAACACCGAACAAACCCAAGAAATCGAGAAAACCGTAAAACACGTCATCAAGTATATCATAAACCACATCGAATATGAAATAATGGAAACAGAACTTGGCGTATTCGACAACTTCCAAGAAGAGCCTACGGTTGAGGATTTGGCGGGCCTGTTGTATTATGCGACCCAGTTCGCGGGCGGCGACTCGTCGGAAACCCTTCAACCGGACGAAGATTCCAGTACTGGACTGGTTGAATTGATCAACGACGACGTGGTCGCTGTGCCAGCGATACAGGCGCCGGTAGAAGCGCCCAGTGACGAGGCGGAGTTCGTCACACCGGTCAGGGGAGCTGAGGTCAAGAACAGCATTGGAGACTTGATCGGCGGGCTGGACCCGGGGGCAACGCTAGAAAAACGCGCAGCTCCGCGCAGACGGACGGCGGCGAGGATCGCGTCCGCTGCGTGGAGAGGTATCACTAAGACCGTACGCGTTTTCTGCTGTTGTTCCCCGAAGTGAAACCGTCCGAAAGTTCCCCCCTGGCCGAGGGCAGCGGATAAGGTGAGGCGATGACATGGGGTCGAGGTTTAGGTACGTGACAGTGCACTTTGGGGTGTTCGGCGGTAAGTCATCGATACACGTTCTCCAGCCACCGGCGGTAGCGTGACGAGATCGCGGACGTCGCGCGCTCGAGGTCGCCGACACGCGAGACCCTCTGGCGGCGCGGCGGGCGCCCGGCTGCTTCGGTCCGAGAGCGACGACGACACGACGGTGGTGGCTAGCGGTACCGACGCGGACATAGACGCCGTCCGACGGTACCAGTGACGACTGCTGCAGTGCTGCACGAAGACGACTCGTGGCGGAGACGACGGAGACCACAGAGCCCACGGTGGGTGAGTGATGGATGACTATAATTACAGGGTGGCCAGGACACGGACGTCAGCATCGCCGGGTTCGAGGAAACGATACGTTTCAGAGTTTAGCGGTGCGTGACTCCAGGGCGAAAACCTTGGAGAGTATTAGGATAGCGGTGCGTTGCTGTCCGCCGATTCTCTCCTCTTTTCGCTCAACGGTCTGATCCCGCCGGCCGATATTATAGTCTCCGTCGCTCGCTCCGAGCTTTGGTCAACGTCGTCGCCGGCACATCAGTCGTCTTCAGCGCCTGCAGTACCGTCAAGCGCACTACATCGCGCACTAACCACTCGTCGCAAATTGTCGTCGTCGCTCTCGCAGCCGTCGTGGCCGGACTTCGCCCGCTGCCATGGTCGTCTTCGCGTCCCGAGCAAACTCGCCCGCGACTCTCGTCCGCCCCGCAGGACCGGCCGTGAGAACGGTGTAGAGGTGACCAGTGGCCATCATCATCTGTATCACCACCCAATCGCCATCACGTACCCCCCCACATCGCCTCGTCTTGTCTGATGCCTTTTTTTTTTGTTAAAATAATTATAATATTTATTGTTTTTTTGCAATTTTTGTTGTATTGTATTTCATTTTTTCGGCATAACTATTATCAAAATTGTAATAATCACTCATTCATTCAATATAAATTGTTTAATAACTTTTCATTAAATTATAATGTAATAAAATTATTCTGTTAACACAGTAAAATGTTGTTTCTTGTTTTTAGCATTAATATGTGTCGATGATGACGACAACATTTAACATTTAAAGAAAAAGAAATTGTAATTAAAAAATACTACTTCTATACGCTAATAACGTATTTTTTTTTTGATTAAGGTATACAAACTTATGGATAATCTTGTATTACATTTTAAAATCTTAGATTTAAAGAGAAAATTTTTCATGAATTCTCAACTCAAACTAATTTGCTAATTTTCGTGATTTTTCCGTATTTTGTCAATATTTTAACTTTAAATGCTTATAAATAAAAACTGTGACTAAGGATTTTTAATATTTTTCAAATATCATAGTAACAATATAGTAGGAGCTTTGTATTAAATTTTCAAGCTTTTTTACCCAACAAATAAAGTTTTATTGACATCCATAGAAAAAAAAAACTAATAAAAATGGAAAATGGAAAATGAAAATGTCAGTAAACAGCTCAAAATAAGTCAAAATATTTGGAAAATGTTATGGTGTATATAGAAAATGCTAATGTAAACATTCAGTCAAAAATTTAATGTACCTACGGTCATTTGTTTTAGAGTTGCAACAAAAACCAAAATTGATTTTCTCGAAAACAGATTTTTCGTAAAAATTCCCGTTTTTCCTTAATTTTTCTTTTGTTTTTCATGTCGCTTTTGAAAATTACTGGGAAGTTTTTACTTTTGACCCCCCAAACTACCAACTAGATTCACTTTCATATCAGAAAAGTTACTGTTGAAGAAAATCCAAGCACTTTTACTGTCCTAAAAGGTGATGACAGATTCAAAAAAAATAAAAAATAAAAAAAAACACACATCATTGTAAAATTAATACATTCATCGCTTCGCTCAGAATCTAAAACTATATAATAGGTACAGGGTGTAACAGAAAGAACAGACTTTTGGGAAAACTTTTGTCTTAATAAATATTTTTAAAATTTTTTTTTATATATTATTTTTTAACCACTTGCATTACACGTGTAATAAAAAAAATTATTTAAATTTTTTAATACTGAAAATAAAAAATTTTAAATTAGAATTAAATTTTTTTGAATAAATTCAAAATATCCAATTTGTGAATCTGATTATAAGAACAATTTGGATGGTAAAAACATTTATCAAAGTTTATTTTTTAGAATTTTTTTAAATATCAATATTAATTGTTTGATTAAATTAATTTGGAACGCAATAACTTTTTTAAAAATATTATTTTTGGAAATTTGCTAACATGGGTTTATTTCTTAAACTATTTACTAATCATATAATTTTATCAATTTTTATCATACATTTAAGTAGCAACATTATTTTTTTTTTTTTTGGTTAATTCTTTCTGTTATACCGTGTTTAGCAAAAAAACCAAATTTATAATTTAAGTTAATGGGCCCCAACAAAAAATTATCCCCAGTTCCAAAATTCCTAAGTAAGGCTCTGAATATGCTTATATAATAATATGAATTGCGTCCGTTAAATAATATATACACATCACGTATACACGTCACATACATAATATTATTATGTACGCCTGCAAACATATTATACAGAATGATTCACCAAGCATGCTCACCCCCATTTCTTCATTTTCTTCATTTGTCAAAATTTTAAATTTAAATGCATATAAAAAATGATCGTGCCTATATCTTTAATACTTTTGACCTTATATTAACGAAACATATAAGAAACCTAGCATATGATTTTCAAGTTTTTTTACTAAGTGAAAATTTTTTGAGAATAATATAAAAAAATGTCTCAGGGCTATAATTACTAGCTCAAAAAGAGTCAAAATATTTCAAAAATGTTACCTTTTATGAAAAATGCTAATATAAATAATATTCCGTAAAGGTTATTAATTTTTGTTAAAACCAAAAAAATAAAATCGATGTTTTCAAAAATTGGTTTTGCGTAAAAATGACCACTTTTTTTTGTTTTTCTTGACGCTTTCTAAAAATACGTGACATTTTTACCTTCCTAAAGTACTAACTAGATTCGAAAATCAAAGCATTTTTACTGCCCAAACAAAAAAAAAACATATATTCTTTCACTCTGCTCAGAATCTAAAATTAAGGACCTTTTAGCCATGTTAAATATAGACTATATATCCTTGGGATAATGTAATTTTCTGATGGTAAAATAATTTTAAAATCGTTCAAGTAATTCCAGAGATTACCCCGAATAAACAATTTATCATCTTTATATATAACCTATATAGTATAGATTAAAATAAATGATATAAGATGCTCAAGGTTTCTAAACCTTCAGTTGTGGTCCTATTAATAATAGGTACCTACTTATTAATTGATAACTAATAAAGTAGGTACACCAAGTTGAATTACTAAAAAACTACTCATTCAAATTTCAATTTTGATACCTACATCAAATTTTCAAAATAGTGATTTGATTCACTGGAAAAAATGACGGTGATTCTCATTTGAAAATACAAATTTATATCGCCAAAAGGCCACAACTAGGACTACATTTCTTGAATGTTATAAAAATGCTAGATGATTGAAAATTGGGTTCTTACCTAAGTATACCAACTTATAATTTATATTTACCGAAAATCATAATTACGATAAATTCTTTATCAAAGGGAAAATTGGGGATGAGTATGCTACGTGAATCACCCTGTATAGTGTATAATAATATTTTATAATATTCGTGAATAAAAACACATCGGGGTCTTCGTGTCTTGAACTATTTATATGTACACACACATATACACATATTACTTATAAATTATAATAATATAAGAGACGTATTGTTCCGATATACATATTATTATATATTATTATATACAATAAGGTATTAGTAAAAAACAAAAAAAAATGATAATAATAATAAACTAGAATAAAAAGAATGTGAAAAGAAAATGAATGAATAAATAAAAAATTACGACTCTGGGCGCATATTATGCATACATAATATAATAATATTTATAACGCGTAGGGTGCTGGCGGATGAGATGAAAAGGATCACGTCGCACGGAATTTTTTTATATTTTTAGTATACTAATATATATATTGGCGGAGAATGTACATATAGGCATTATCGTGCGCGGCTATAATAATATGATATGCGTACCTATATTATAATAATCTACGTTTTAGTTAGGTATATTATGTATCATATCATGTGTATATACGCGCATAGGCCGCGATGATATCCGTAGCCCCCTTATTCGGGCGCACGTAAATTACACTTCCGGCGTGATGTTTATTAGCGTCGTAAACTCGTCTACCCCACGTGCAGCACATTAAAAACACAACAAACCGGTGGAAATAATGTTTGGGAAAATGTTCGCGAATAAAACGTTTCATTATTATTGCTATCATTTTTTTCCCCACTCCTTTGTTCCTCGCGTCTTTTTATTACCACCAACCTACATACACACACACACACACACACACACACATATACATACCAGGACACGCAAAAACTCGGCTTATATAGGTACTTACTCATACCACCCCTACGCTGTATTTGCGAGAGGGTCTCGACTCCTCTATTTTCTATGCAGCAATGGCAGCGCAGTCATTTGAAGTAATTACACACGTGATATAGGTACTGCAGTTAAATACGTCACGATCGGCCAACGCGCCGTCGTCGTCGGGTGTTTTGACGAGATGACGATTTTTATTTGAATACTATAATAAATTATATTTTGTATATATTGTATTTAATGTATACACGTCGCGGTTGCCGGCGGATAGGTAACCATACAACCCCATGGGCCACGTCATTAAACGACCTGTCGACCACCAAAGAAAATATAAAACCCTGTCTGGATCTCGGACACCTTTAATCGGTTGTAGCACATTTCTACCAAAAAGATAAGAAACTACCTTCATCCTGATTTATAGTCAAAATACGCCGATTTAGCATGCAACGTTTTCTCAAAACCCGCCTTTGACGGTTAAGAAAAATTGGTAAAACGTTAGTAGTTTTTGAAATAATATAATAAGGGCCTTACGTTAGATGAATCACTCTGTGTGTACATAAAATGTACGATAGTTAGCGCATAATATTTGTATGAATAAATTTAAAATAATTAATGAATATAATATTACTGGCAGGATAATACTCAATACCATAACAATAAAATATGTAAAATAAGAATCACTAAGATCTTTTATTATTTTTGTATATTTATTTATTTAAATATAAAAAAGTTTTATAAATACAAAGTATTGGGAAAAATATTAGAGTAAATTAGTTAAAAATGTAATTAAATAATATAAAATTTACTAAGGAAAAATTAAAATGAATATAATACTATACTATACTATGTTACAATAAACATTATACACTAAAAAAAATCATAAATATTAATAATAAATAATACAAGTAAACAAATATAACTATAAATCAATCCTCCTAAATTTAAATTATGCATTTGTTTTAAAAATATTCTTCCCTGGTAGTCTGATAGTCTGATTTGCATTACACTAGCTATATAACCCAGATTCACTAATGGAAAAAATAAAAACCGTGAAATTATTAAAATGCATCAACGTGAAACTTTTGAAACTATTGAAACATGGTTTGTATGTCTCCTCCCCCAGACGCACACACACACAGACACACAAACAAACAAACAACGGGGATAAGACGACGAAGATATTTACAGTTATTTTAAGTTATTCAAAATGTTCATCGGAATACATTTTTAAAAACTATAAATAGATATTGTATCGTCAGAAACAATAATGACGTCTCAACATCACGGTCAAGTTAGGTATACCTCCATTGATTACAATTATTTTTAAATACAATGACATTTTTATTAATTATCAACGAAGCTAGTTATTGGAGGCTGAGATAAACAAAATTGAGAGTTAAAGTGCTTATATCATGATTCCGTACAATTTGTACGTTGTAGTAAATACGAGCCGCGAGGTGAATTATAAGGGTTCAGCACAAATTTACCGTGGACATTTACAAACATTAATATTTGAATGATATAACTGGTAGGAATAAGTAATATTATTTGTATTTATAATTATTTAATATGACGTAATCAGAACATTCCGATAAACACGCCGAGTCAAAATTTGAGTTGGGTTGATGGTAAGTACCTACATAAAAAAAATATTAACATACCTACGTAATTTGAGTTAGAAAAAAAAATGTGCAAGTACCTAATCTACAATTAAATGGAATATTACTCCATGGACTATTTATTCTGTGCTTACTGCAGAGAAAACCCTTTGGTAAATATTTTTTTCCCCGATTACTACAACAGTTTATAGTATATCATAACATACTCTTATAACTACTTTCCAGCGGATCGGAATCGTTTAAGGCTGCAGGTAAAACATCTCCTCAGTAAACATTATTACTTTTTATGGAATTCATTTCATCACCCATGACCCATCGACAATTGGTCTTTTTGGAGAAACACTGCAACCGCGAACTTCAAATCATGACATAATTAAAGAATTTAGTGATTATCTCTACCACACAGCAATAAAGAAGTCGAAATTCTGACGGACGAGTAGTAACGAATCGTTTCCAAAATGAATAGAATATAACTGGCTTTACTAGAAGTAAGATGGCCACGGGAAATAAATACGAAAATAATAATAGAATAACTTTCTAGGAAAAAAAGAAATTGAAGGCATAAAAATGGAGTAGAATTACGTAAAATCTATTTCCCAGCAGTAGCCAATAAGAGATTGTATTTACTACGTACTTATAACGGGTCGCATCTTCGATATAATATTATATATATTTTTTTATTATTTATGAATACGGCTTCAACATTAAAGTCATTAGCCGGGAACAAAACATGTTTACAAGTTATTTACAATCATCATAATATTTAAATAAAGGAAATACAGTATAGTAAAAGTATAAGGTGATAATGGTATATGTAACAATAATATATAACTATTTAGATTCTATTATATAGATTGGTTATTTTAAGGAATGTTATTAAATAGTTAAAATTGTATATACTTAAAATATCTCTTAATGTTAGGTGTGGAAACATTTTTCTTTGTTCGGTTAGATTAGGGAATTCTAGGAGTAGGTGTTCGAACACGGCAGAACTTCCCGCCGAATCTACCAAAGTCCAAAGGCTTAACAAGTCACGAGATCGGCGCGGAATGTTCGCGACGAGTCGTTCCCCCTCCATGGTGTCCGCCCGCCGGCCGGCGTCCACGGCTCCCGTGCCGAGGACGGTTTTTTGTCCTTTACCTACGCTCGAACTTGGCGGATCACGCACCGCCGGTTCGCGTTGCTTCGTGTGGCTGTGTTTCGACCTCGTGGTCATTATTATTCATTATTCATTATTTACGATTATAATTGGTGCACGTCTATACCGTCGTAAACTTGGAGACAGTCTAAGTTTGACGGATTGTGTCACCGCGCACCACCGAATTGAGTTATTATACGTGTCAACGCTGGGCCGTCGTTCAACTGCGCCGCAGGGCCGTATTGGTTGTTAACGAGGAAGACGCTGTCGCATTTCCAGCGAGGACCGTGCTGACCAGTGACCTGCCCCCGAGGTGTCGATCAGGTCATGTTGTAAAATTATTATTACTTATTGTTTAAATTATTATTATTGTTTAATTGTTCAAAATATTATTATTATTATTATTGGTGTAGCGCGTGTCAAATTATACACGACGCCTACCTTGATTATTATTGTGTAAAAATATATATATCGCGTCATTACGCATTAATCCAATTCCATAAGACGTGTACGAGGTAATATATTGTGAGTTCGCCCCTTTCCTGTCCACAGCATTGCGCGAGTCGTTGTCGCTAACCGCGATTTTTAAAAGTAGGAGCGGCACGGCGCACAGTAGGTGTGTTATGGAAATCGGGGCGTTGTTGCAGAGTTCGCAGTTTGGTCTCGCCTCTCTTCTCATTAAGTGGACGTGTGTGATGTTTGTGTGTCCAATTTTTATCCGTGTCCA